>NC_057810.1:48985334-48986539 GCF_018294505.1 Triticum aestivum
GGAAGAGCTCCGAGACGACATAGTGGTGCGTGAGAGAGTTACGGGCAAAGAGACAAGGAATTTGTGTGCGTACGATGAGTGCACCCAAGATATCTAGCTTGGACTAGCTAGAGTATCATACATAGTGTGCGAGAGAGACCTATAGATGGTGTATATATGAATGCGGACTAGAAAGACCCCCCCACACACACAGAGAGAGAGAGAGAGAAAGGGAGAGTGACCAACAAGGTTTTCGTGTCGGATGCGTGCGACAGAATTGAAGATTGTCGGCGAGAGAGTGAGAGAGAGAGAGAGAGAGAGAGAGAGAGAGAGAATAGGAGTCCGGGAGAGGGGGAGGTCGCATTTTATGCATCAAAGACTGATATAAACTTGCATTCAAGTATTTAAATTGGAGACCATGTTGTCTGCAATCCACACATGAACGGATATATGCGTATATCAAACAAGTTCATTAATTTGACTTTCAACATGTTCATGGAGTACTATAATACTGTACAACATGCTACTCGATTGAGGTGTTCAATTTTGGATTTAGTTCACTATTTTGACCTACTGAATGAGCTAGTTCATTGAATCGAGATATTTCATTTTGGGTTTGATTCGCGTTTTTGAGTGGGTCAACTATTTGTCATATAGTACATCGCTAGCAACGAGCATGTAAAAACACATTACTCCAGAGCATCATCTCTCCATCTAAAAAAGAAGTGGCAAGCTAATATTTCAAATTTTGATTCGAATCGACTTGGTAAGGTAGAAGTGGATGCTCGTTCTCCCAAAATTTGAACAAACCGTTAAACATCCTCTCTGCTCGGTGGAATTCGCCCGAGCAAATAAATGGGAGACGCGAAATTACCGTCCTATGTGGGACACGCATCAATTGCCCGTTGTACATCGAGGGTAGGTTCGTAACTTCATCCAAGCGCGCCTTCTCCTCGGCCGAAATGACATGTGCCGAATAATTCATAAACCATGGTCGGCAAAACACGCTCTCCTCGCCCGAATTCGCTCGCGCCCACTATAGTTCAAAACACGCCCTCCTCGCCCGAAATCGCTCCTGCCCACTATTTGGGGAGAAGCAAAGTTACTCTACTATCCTCGACCCTCAGTACACAGACCCAAGCCGAGAAGCCTATAGGCAAGGGTAGAACTGTAAGTCCCCCTCACATTTCAGACAAATGCGTCCGTAAGACATGGTTCCACTCCCC
>NC_057810.1:48986872-49002733 GCF_018294505.1 Triticum aestivum
AATCACCTTCTCCCCGGGAAGCTCCCTTCTCCCGAGCCGCGAAACCTCAACCCCACCTCCATGGCACCCCCACCGCACCAATTTCACAGCTGCCCTCCTCCCTAATGCCGGAGACACTGTCCAATTGCCGTCGTGCACTGGGCCGTGTGCCTCTTACTCCGTGCTGCTGGTGCTGCCTCGACGACGACCGCGTGAACCGTACCGGAGCCGATTCACCCCCGCTGTTGTTCACGGCACCGGAGCGGCTCCAACTTCGGATCCGTCCAGAGTCCTGGCGCTGCTTCCGCGTAGCCGTCGACTGTCGCGACATCGCTCTTTCCCTACCGTCGGTCACCCCCGGAACCACGCCGGCCTCACCGACTCGGCAGCTAGACCTGCGTACTTCACCATGCCGCCAGATAGGTCGCACCCTCTTCTGAAATCACTTTATTTAGGCGTCAGTTGTCTGAATTTTTATTCTGGGCCAATCGATTCCCAATGGGAAGCGGCACCACTCGAGGCGGCGGAGCTCCTTGGCTGCCGGTTGGCTGATGTCTAACATAATGGTGCGGGGCCACAAGTTCGCCGCGGAAGCAGTGCTTAGATGGCTATATTTTAGAGTTGCGTGGGTTGAGGGTACTGTCGCCGCCGGATCTGGATGACGGGGAGTCTTTGTGGATTGGCCCGGGGGCGGCGCAACCACGACAGTGCGGTGGGGCGGGGAGCAGGGTTTTGGACGGGGGCACGGACGGCGGAGGCAAGCTGCTCTGCCATTGGTCGCTGGCTCTTCGGGGAAGATTCCGAACAGTGTCAGTCGGGAGGCACAAGACGGCCATCAAGCCATACGGCGTAGATCGGACAGTACCAAAATAAAATAAAATTGTGTGACCCCAATTTACTCTTCAGTCAACAGACGTGTGACCACTCTCGTACCTTGTTGTTGATCTCTTAGTGTATTTCTTCGGATCAAAGAGATATGTCATTCTTAACTTTATGCGTTATCTACATCTTCAGACACACCGTCTTTCGACTCACCGCAGCTGCTCCAACAAGGGAAGCATACACCGGAAGGGAGCTACAGTCCCCACTCAACAGTTCCCTGCATCGAATGCGCTTGCCCGACATGGACATCCACAACAACTACAGGGCCATCGCCAAGTCAGCACATGATGCTCACTCCTATGGATGGCAACCAGATAGGTTGTACCCTCATCTTACTTGTGTGCAACATTTATGGCTTTGTTATTCATCTAAGCACGGAAAATAGATCATCACATTTCACTGTATATTCATGCTGATCTCTTACGGGTCTTGTTCAGGAGTTCACGATGTTCCATAGTTCAGCTAAGATAATTGTTCTTTAGGTAACGCTATTCCATAGTTATCATCCATCAGCCAATGCTATCCCACAGGCTGGTGATTATAGTTTTATACCACTTCTAGTATTACCTATGTTGTTCTTTAATACTTTTATGTGCCATCTAGTTAATCTCGAGTACAAAGGATACATATTCTGTAGCTTTCATCTGTGTTCTCCCTTTAGTTTATGAGACCTGTTGCTGCTAGTTAACCCCAGTCCTACTATTTATGTCGTCTCCTACAGGCACTCATTTACATAAATCTAACTACTAGTTGTCTTCCATGCATGTCAGATATAATTGCACACACTGATATATCCACAAGAACCTCACGAAGCAATGTAAAGGCCAATAAACTTGATGTCAATGATACCCAATATGATGGAACATGTAAAGGCAGTTCTTCAGAAGACTTGCAGAAAGATGATGAATCATCTTCACCCCACAAGGTCCTTGCTCTAACTTGGCCTATGATATGGGTACAACATGCATATAATGTCTTGGAGTGTATCTACTCTGTTACAATGCCATGTCCTTAGCATGTCATCATGCATGTAAATATGTCATGCCTTCCTATTTTTCAGTACCTATTACATTCATGATAACATGTTTTCAAATTCAAGTACTATCATTCTACTCTATCGCACTGCCATCTGCTTAATTTGGACATCATGATTCTGAATATCTTATGCATTGTTATTCATAAGTATGTACTTCATCTGTCTGCCATACCATATTTTTTTACATTGAAGTGTTGTTCTAGTGCTCTATTGCAATGCCATCTTATTTTACCAATCATACATGTGTATGTTGCCTTGGTTATTTCCGTACGTATTCCGCTAGCATATAGTTTTACATTCAACTAGTTTTTTTTGTTGTGTTGTCCTGTCGTATCCCTAGCTCTTACACCATACTCCCTTCGTCCGGGTTACATGTTGCCGAAATGGATAAAAAAGGATGTATCTAGAACTTAAATACGCCTAGACCCATCCATTTTTTCCTGATGGAGGGAATGCATGTCAATATGTCATGCCTTTCTATTCTTCAGTACCTATTCCATCTCTCTGTTGTCGCATGCTTTATAATTAAAGCACCATTCTTCTATACAAGGCATGCAAGGGGAAGACGACTATGTTAGAATCTGAAGGGTTACAAAGAAGGCCTTTGCAAAAGATCCAAACGCCAGGAGATAATAAACCAACTCCAATTTTTATAGATACTACTCCAGCACAGAGAAACACAACAACTACTGATAATAAGCAGATTCCAGTGGCCAAAGAACTAGTCCGCTCTAGTCGAGCAAAAATATGTCAACTCAATTCTAAGAAGCGTGTGCGTATCCTTGCATCATGAAATTTTATAGCATGCTGATCATATTTTCTACATGTTTCTTACCCATCTCTCTTTTAGAAAATAAGCTTAACAGATAGAAGAATTTCTGCAATGGTATCGTTTGTGAGGAAAGATTCTTGCAGGAATTCTCTGTGCTCCAATGTAGATGTAAGTACCTGTTGTATATCACTATATTTTTACATCAGCATGTATTTTGTTAATCGGCGTGAATCCATCATTTATCTGATCTAATTTTAGTTGTAGCAAAATGTATGACTAAAGGCCACAATGTTGATTTTTGTAAGGAAAACTGCCTGGTAGTTTTGCATCCTGAGCTGCGTGAGTGTACTATCTCATATCAGTGTATTTGAATACTTTGGTTCTGCGGTGGGTTTTTCAATGTTTTTTTACTATGTTGTCCTGTCGATCCCTAGCTCTTACATCATACTCCCTCCGTCCGGATTAAATGTCGCAGAAATGGATAAAACTGGATGTATCTAGAACTGAAATATGCCTAGACCCGTCCATTTATTTCCGGATGGAGGGAATACATGTAAATATGTCATGCCTTTCTATTCTTCAGTACCTATTCCATCTCTGTTGTAGCATGTTTTATAACTGAATCACCATTCTTCTATATAAGGCATGCAAGGGGAAGACGGCTCTGTTAGAATCTGAAGGGTTACAAACCAGGTCTTTGCAAAAGATCCAAACGCCAGGAGATAATAAACCATCTCCATTTTTCATAGATATTTCTCCAGCACAGAGAAACCCAACTCCCACTGATAATAAACAGATTGCAGTGCCAAAGAACTAGTCCGCTCCAGTCGAGCAAAAGAATGTCAACTCCATTCTAAGAAGCGTGTGCGTATCCTCACATCATGAAATTTTATAGCATTCTGATCATATTTTCTACATGTTCCTTACCCATCTCTCTTTTAGAAAATAAGGTTAAACGATAGAAGACTTCCTCCATTGGGATCATATTCTAGGAAAATATCTTGCGGGAATTCTCTGTGCTCCAATGCTGATGTAAGTACCTATTGTATATCACTATATTTTTACATCAACATGTATTTTGTTAATTGGCATGAATCTAACCTTTATCAGATCTAAAATTAGTTGTAGCAAAATGTTAAAGGCGCCAATGTTGATTTTTGTAAGGAAAATTGCCTGGTAGTTTTGCATACTGAGCTGCATGAATGTACTATCTCATATCACGCACATTACTGAATTGTAGTGCTTCTCTGGTTGCCCATTCATTCATTGTGTCAATGTTGCTTTCGTACTACCTTACCTGGCTGATGATAGCTGTGCCATATTGTGTTAATTTGGTGTAGGCTACTTGCCCAAACGTTTGTTGTGTCAATGTTGCTTTCCTATTATCTGACTTGGCCAATGATAGCAATGCTAGTGTGTTAATTTTTTGCAGGCTGCTGAAGATAAGAAGACAAACTCTGAAAACAGCAAGGCAACCCCATTGTTTCTTTCCAGTAAATCTAGGTCAGGTAATATGGCAATAACTCATGATTAATATGTTTGGTTCGCATCACAATTTATGTTATGACGCAGTGGTCGAGACACACTCCACTATCAATAATACAAGCCTGCCAAAATCGCCATCCAAATCTGTTCAGTATCCTTTGTCTCGAATGCAATGGAATAAATGTATGTTTGTGAACCAATTAATGGATGAAGCAATGATGGAAATGGTGGATGAATCAGAGGTGCAGAGTCGTGCGACACAACAACTGATCAATGTTTTCAGAGACAGTGTAGCAAAGCAGAAAGAACTTGCCCACATGCTTATGGGTGTCATCTATGCTGAGGTTGCAGATTGTAATGTTGTAGATGGTTAGGTTCTGCTCATTTATTTGCACTGGCATCAATCTTTGATTGCCCAATGGATGTAATTTCCTGTAATATATGTTGGATGTGCAACGTTATTCCCTGTATGCCGTATCTTTGCGTGATCGGTTTTGGTCCGGTGCATAATTGCTCGTCGTAATGGGCTCAAATTATCTAATTTGGCCTAAAGACATGTACGAAATTTAGTGGGCCCATTAAGTTAATGGGCCGTTACTAGGCCGAAAGTTAATGGTCGGCCCTCTTACCTCCCGGGTTGTAAACAGGCCGACATCGAAGCGGGCAACAGGTGGCCCCAGTTTATTTCACGGGCCGTTAACAGGCCGTTACTAAGTTTGGGCTACATATGGCCCAACTATACTGTAGGCCTTTAGCAGGCCGAAAGAGACAGCAGGCTTGTACTGGACCATGAAGACCATGGGCCACTAAGAGGCCGAAAGTCAGGTGTATTGTAAATGGCCCAACTGTGTTGTAGGCCTTTAGCAGGGCGAAAGGGAAACCGGGCTGGTATTGGACAATGAAGGGCATGGGCCGTTAAAGGGCCAAAACTAAGGTCTGACTACAAATGGCCCAACTCATTTATGGTCCGTTAACAGGCCGAAAGTCACACAGGGCCGGGAATTGGCCCAACACTTAAATGGGTCACTAAAAGGCCAAAACTCTGGTCCGGCTAAAAATGGCCCAACTGATTTATGGGCCGTCATCAGGCTGAAAGTGACACCGGGCCAGAAAATTGGCCCAGCACATAAATGGGCCGCTAAAAAGCCGAAACTCAGGTCCGACAACAAATGGCCCATCAAATTTATGGGCCGTCAACAAGCTGAAAGACACACCGGGCCGGAAACTATCCCAACATTTAAATGGGTCGCTAAAAGGCCAAAAGATGTACATCCTGAAAATTGGCCCATCCATTAAACGGGTCGTTAACAGGCCGAAATCTCATCGGGCCGATATTGAGCCCAGATATATAGCGGGCTGTTAACGGGCTCGAACTGACGATGGGCTGCAATGGTGGCAAATCTTTAACGGGCCGTTGACGGGCTGAATTGGCTCATCTCGTATGGGTCGTGGGCTTAAATGGACCTGACACAAGTAGGCCTTATATGGGTTGGCCTGCTAATTTTTACTGGCCGGCCTTTTCACAGGAATGGGCCTTTGTTGGGCCGTGCCACGTGTCGACGTACCATAGGCGTCTTCCGTCCAATGAGTGGATGACATCTGTCCCAATGGTGAGCCGACACATGTTTCCTCCAGCCAATGGTGATTTTACACGTGGGAAATCCCCATTGGTCGGGGCTGTTAACGGGTTATCGGATCCAAAACCCGACCCGATAGCTTAACGGTGTTCTGTTACGGTGGATGCCATGTGTCGGTCACCCTTGACGAAAGCACTTCTGTGACCTGTGATTTATCATCATGGAAGTGGACACTTCCGTGATGATAATTTTGGTAATGTCATGGAACATTTCTACGAGAGCACAAGTATGACTATCTTGATACTGTCATAAATTTGTCATGGATGTACATGCATGACAAAAAATGCGACCTACTGTGACAAACACGTATCATCACGGAAGTGTATTTTTTTGTAGTGCACACGACGGTTACCATACGTGCATGCTACGGGACTTGCAAACCTCAACAAAAGTATTTCTCAATTTCACAATTGCCCAACTAGCATGACTCTAATATGACAACCTTTATATCACAAAACTATTGCAAGGAATCAAACATATGATATTCAGTGATCTACAAGTTTTATGTAGGATTTTATGACTAACCATGTGAATGACCAATTCCTGTCATCTCTCTAAATAGATATAAGTGAAGCAAAAGAGCATTCTACAAATGGCGGTTTTCTATGTGAAGAGAAACAAGCAATCCAGACTTCAAATGAAATAAGTGAAGCACATGAAGCATTCTATAAAGCCATACTCAAAAGATTTAAGTGAAGTGCAATGAGCATTCTATAAATCAACCAAGGACTATCTCATACCAGCATGGTGCATAAAATAAAAGTGAAAACTAAATGCAAAAGACGCTCCAAGACTTGCACATATCGCATGAACGAAACGAATCCGGAAACATACCGATACTTGTTGAAGAAAGAGGGGATGCCTTCCGGGGCATCCCCAAGCTTAGACGTTTGAGTCTCCTTGAATATTTACTTGGGATGCCTTGGGCATCCCCAAGCTTGAGCTCTTTCCTCTGTTCCTTTTCCTCATATCGATACCTCCTCGATCAAACACTTCATGCACACAAAACTTCAACAGAAAACTCGGTAAGATCTGTTAGTATAATAAAGTAAATCACTACTCTAAGTACTATTGCAAACACATTCATATTTTTTTTTCATTGTGTCTACTGTAATATAGCTTTTCCATGGTTTAATCCACTGATATAAATTGATAGTTTCATCAAAACAAGCAAACTATGCATCAAAAACAGAATAGTCTGTAGCAATCTGAACATTCACCATAATTCTGGTACCCCACAACTTGTACGAAAATTAGGAAAAATAAAATGTTTGTACTGCAAGACAGTGCAAAAAGAATCAGAACCATTTTACGTTCTAGTAGAAAGTGTAAAATCGTGCATTACAGCCAAAGTTTCTGTCCTGCACCGCACAAACCAGCAAGCATTGTAACCATCCTAAAGGCAAACCTTGGCACATTATTTTTATAATACAATGAAATTGTAAAAGGGTAAAATTATTTTTGTTGAAAATTTTCTGTAATTAAGATTCACAAAGTTTCCCTGAGCATCAACAAAGTTCAAGGAGCTCTCCCACTTCAACAATGCTTGTCTTTCTCACTTTCACTTTCCTTTTTGAAAAGTTTTGGGTTCCCCTCTTTATTTTTTTGGTTTAAAACTATATAAAAGCACTCAACAGAAATAAATGACTCTCTAAAACTTCCAGGTTGTCTCCCTGGCAGCGCTTTCTTTAAAGCCATTGAGCTATAGGCATATAGTGCTCAAGTAGTGGATCCACCCGGATCCCAAGGTATATCAAAGCCAATTTTAATTAACAATGATTTGTGATTTAGTAGTGAGCACAAAGTAACATATATCATGCAACAACGAAGTCTAACTCTCTTCCTATGCATCAGCATGTCATAAAAGAACAATTCATGCACACATAGTAAAGGCCAATGCATAGTATAAGCAGTTTCTTGCAATTTTATCATATTGGAAACATAGAGAGGTGGAGATGTCGTGCCTCTCTCATAATAATTGCAAGTAGGAGCAGCAAGCACATGCATATTATATGTATCAAAATCATCATGTGGAGTAGTAAAACGCAACCCAACAATATAATCCTTAATAAGCACAAACTTCTCCGATATAATGTAGTTTGGAGAATTCAAAAAGATAATAGGACTATCATGTGTGGGTGCAATAGCAACAATTTCATGTTTAACATAAGGAGCTATAGCAAGTTCATCTCCATAAGCATCATTCATATTGGCATCATGGCCACAAGCATAGCAAGCATCATCAAAAAGGGATATTTCAAGAGAATCAACGGGGTCATAACAATCATCATAGCAATCATCCTTCAGTAAGCACGAAGGGGAATTAAACAATGTATGAGTTGAAGAGTTACTCTAATTAGAAGGTGGGCACGGGTAGCTAATCCACTCTTCCTCCTTTTGTTCTTCGCTCTCCTCATCATCTTTTTCATCCAATGAGATCACAGTTTCATCAATTTCTTCTTCCATAGCTTCCTGCAATATATTATTCTCTTCTTGGACAACGGAGAATTTCTCAATACATGGTTTAGCATAGGCATTAGAAGCATAATTATCATAACATATTCAAGTATGGCAAAGTTTTCAGAATTGTAAAGAGTGGCATCATACTTTTCAATCAAAGAAGCAATTTCATAAGCACCCTTAAAAGCAACAAATTCTTCAATTTGTTGAACATCATAGTAATTAGAAACACCCTTAGCATACGAAGATATGATTCCATTATCAATAAACTCACATTGGTAGGGAAGGTGTTTCGTAGGGTTTTCAGAACAACAAGTAATATCATATATTTCACATAAATTCCAAGCATAGCATTGCAAACGATGAATTTGATCCAGTAAAAGTTTCCCTTTTTCAGATATACAGGGTCGCACATAACAGGAATGCTCATCTAAAGATTTGCCCTCAACTAAGCTAGTTGGGGTTTCAGCATGAGCACAAAGGGATCGAAGAAGATCCAAGTAAAAAGCTTCAGGAGTGTGATAGATTTTGAGTGGTTCTTTAACCATTGGTTCAGTAGGTACAACTAATTTTTTTGGTATTTTGTGTTTCCTACCCATAACTAAATATAGAAAACAACTAAGAATAGCAAATAAAAATTACTTAGTGATAAAGCAAACAAGCACACACGAGAATAATCACCCCATGCTATGACTCCCCGGCAACGGCGCCAAAAAAAGGTCTTGATAACCCACAAGTATAGGGGATAATTGTAGCCTCTTTCGATAAGTAAGAGTGTCGAACCCAACGAGGAGCTAAAGGTAGAACAAATATCCTCTCAAGTCATATCTGCCGCTGATACGACTCTACACACGCGTAGTGTTTGCTTTACCTAGAACAAATATGAAACTAGAAGTACTTTGTAGGTGTTGTAGGATAGGTTTGCAAGATAATAAAGAACACGTAAATATAAACTAGGGGCTGTTTAGATAAAGAAGCAATAAAGTAAATGTAGCGAGTGTGGAAAAGTGGTGCTAGGAGTTGTGAAATTGTCCCTAAGCAATTGACTACTTTACTAGACTGATAGCAAGTTTTATGTGGAAGAGGCATAAGCTAACATACTTTCTCTTCTTGGATCATATGCACTTATGATTAGAACTCTAGCAAGCATCCGCAACTACTAAAGATCATTAAGGTAAAACCCAACCATAGCATTAACATATCAAGTCCCCTTTATCCCATATGCCACAACCCCCTTACTCGGGTTTATGCTTCTGTCACTCAAGCAACCCACTATAAGTGAATCATGAACGTATTGCAACACCCTACAGCGGGAATCCCTCACGCTTGCGCGACACGGAGGGCACAATAGGACAGCAACATAACCACGAGCGAATTAAACCAATCATAGATATTCATCAATCACCGATAGGACAACGAAAATATAGTCAGACATCATAGGATGGCAATACATCGTTGGATAATAATATGAAGCATAAAGCACAATGTTCAAGTAGAGGGTACAGCGGGTTGCGGGAGAGTGGACCTCTGAATATAAAAGGGGGAAGGTGATGGAGATGTTGGTGAAGATGGCGGAGGTGTTGGTGTAGATCACGGTGATGATGATGGCCCCCGACAGCGCTCCGGCGCCACCGGAAGCGAGGGGGAGAGAGCCCCCTTTCTTCTTCTCTTCTTCTTCTTCTTCTTCTTCTTCTTCTTCTTCTTCTTCTTCTTCTTCTTCTTCTTCTTCTTTTTCTTCTTCTTCCTTGACCTCCTCCCTAGATGGGAGAAGGGTTTCCCCTCTGGTCCTTGGCTCCCATGGTGTGGGAGGGGCGAGAGCCCCTCCGAGATTGGATCTGTCTCTCTCTATTTCTGCATTTTCTGATTCTACCCCTTCACCTTTTTTTATATGAAGAGATCCGTAACTCCGATTGGGGTGAATCGTTCTCCCAGATTTTTCTCATAAAATTATCTTTCTTGTGGCAAAAGAAGAGCGTCAACCGCCTTACGGGGTGCCCACGAGGGTCCAGAGCACGCCTGCCTCCCTGGGGCGCACCGCCTGCCTCGTGGCCCCCTCGGGCACCGTCTCGCGTTGATTTTACTTCCCAAAAATCAAAAATATTCCAAAATAATTCTCCGTCCGTTTTTATCCCGTTTGGACTCCGTTTGCTATTGGGTTTCTGTGAAACATAAAACATGCAACAAAAAGGAACTAGCACTGGGCACTGGATCAATATGTTAGTCGCAAAAATAGTATAAAAAGTAGCCAAAAGTATATTAAAGTTGAATAATATTGGCATGGAACAATCAAAAATTATAGATACGACAGAAACGTATCACACCTTCATCAACTCAAGTAATTAATTAATCTTCAGTTGCCGTTCTTTTTGGATCTCTGACGCCGCACATCTATGTCTTTGTAGGCCGACTCCACCCCGTGCACCCTCCTTTACCACATGAAGGGTGGGTTGGTGGATGTGGGGAAGGGTACTATAGTGAAGCCCAAGGATCGATTGTTCCACCGCCGACAGATGCCTGATAATGCCTTAAGGGTCTCCTTGGCGAGTGTGAAAGCGGGTTACGGGGGTTTCCCTCGTCCGTTACAAACCGATGGAGAGGATGACGAGACCCCCACGCAGCTTGGCCAATGCAAAAATTGGCCGATCCTGTGGCCGAAAAATGTTCTTCGTGTCGAGGTGGCCGGAAGCACACCAACGGGACCTCAGGAAGGTATGACCACAACCCCTACTACACAAGTACAACCATCATCTGTGCTGCTTGCTGAGATCGAGAGACACAAGAAAGAAGGGCCAACCGTTCTGGCAGATGATGCCATCTGCCCCATGGAAGAGGATATGGATGATGACATGGAGGAGGCCGAGGACCCTCTCCAGTATATCAATACCGGCTATGACAACGAAGTAACACGGAGTCAACCATATGAATATGAGATGCATCTACCAGAGCCGGAATGTCTTCGGGAGTGCAAGAAGTCTTTGTTCATGCAATCTTCGCAGGACACGCCTCCAGATGTCGGTTCCACCCAAGCTCAACTAATTAGCCAGAGTCATCCAATGCTGAGCCTGGCAACACTAGTGGTGGTGCTCAGGGAGGGTCTAATAGACCCACCATCACCTTAGCCCACCAAGAAGAAGCAGAGGAAGAGACCGGCAGCGAAAAAATTCAGTAAAGCTGGCAATGTTGGTTCTAGCAGCAAAAGAGAAGCCTCCTCACCTCAGATGATCCAGGATACCCACTTTATACGGTTCATGTGCCGAGCAGTTGCAAGATGTACGTCCACACATGCCCCACGGAGCTCTTCTTCCTGAGGTTTGATTACATCTTCTAGATGTTTCAAATGAGAACAGTCCATTTTACGTTCGTCCGTCTGTATGCGCTGCACATGAACTACATCGTCAGGAGAGACCAAGTCATCAGTCTTGCGATCGCGGACCCATACTACATGCATGAGGGTTCTTGTCAATCAACGATGCCAACCGTCAATATGCAAGTCAGTACATCGAAGAATTCTTGGTCAGCAATAAGGACAAAGAAACGATTATCCTACCTTATCATCCCGGGTAAGCCATCCGCGGATAGCACTATAACACATACATCCTTTCATGCATTTCAATAATTACTTTGCATGAATGAAGGCTAACTTGATCATGTTTTTTGCGCAGCGGGGGGTGCCGTGCCGTTCTCATCATTCTTTACCCTCGTTACTCATGCGCGAACCGTCGAAGAACATACAGGAAAAAGATTACACACACATAAAGTATGTTCTGGACAGAGCTATGCTGGGCCTCAGCATGCGGGGTGGCTACATCCAAAGCAAAAAAACAAATAAGGCCGGGCTCTGTTTCGGCCACAATACTGACTTCTGTTGCATTCAGTAACCGGCAAGAAGTGAGAACGATGGATTCTATGTCATCCATCTAATGATGGAGTACAAAAGGGATGTGCAATCACTTTGCATGAAATCTTCATCCGATACCCATATCCAGAGATGGGCCGAAGCCTTTGGAGCCATGCCAGATAATCAACTTTGAAATGATTTCTACCGGATCCCGCAGGAAATTGCATCCATCATCATGAAAGATGTCCTCGAAGAGAATGGGATGTTCTACGGTGGCCAAATATCGCGAGCTGACGTATGAAACCGCATTGCCCTATAGTCAAGATATGACGCCTTTCACTAAGCTTGGGTTCGTCCTCCCGGATATGGACAGATGGGAAGAGTACATTGCTTAAAAACAATATGTCTGTTTAGTTACTTGTTACTTTCTGTATGAGGAAACTTTGAATGTCTTAGTACAACGAAACTATTAGACGAAAAATATGAATATAGCAAAATAAAAAAAATGAAAATACTAGCAGTAGCGTGGGGTTTTGGAGTAGTATGTAGCAGTGATGCCTCACTAGTAGCGTTGGTTGTAGAGCCACGCTACTAGTATTAGCAGTAGCGATGGAAAGAGGCGCGCCACTACTAGACATAGGCAGTAGTAGCGCTGGTTGAAACAAGCGCTAATGCTAATAATTAGCTGTAGTGTCGTAGCAGTAGCGCGCCTACCCATGCTACTAATAGCCAAAAACCAGCGCTACTGGTAAGGGTTTTCCTAGTAGTGGGAGCGCCACTCCCCTAGCCCAATTCGGAATCCCCATGGGAGGTGGGCGCGGCCACCCCTTGTAGCATCGGCGGCACTGGGGGTCTTCCTGGGTATTCCATGGAATACCCAAGATTTAGGCCTAAAAAAATCAATATACATATTAATACGGCCAGCCCAATCTGGGTGTCACGCAGCGGACGATACCAGTGTTTGATTGTACGCACAAGGCCGCGAGCGAGGTCTATCGACCAGTTCCCAGTCTCCAGGCGCCCAGTGCAGTCTCCCTCCCCCTACCTTGATTCCCAAACCTAGCGCTAGCGGGCTAGCGGTCGGCGACGCCGCGACGAATACAGGTCCGGTCGTCCTTCTACTTTCCTCCCCTCGGCAATACTGCCCCTCCGGCCTCGGCCTCCGCGCTCCGATAGTCCGCTCCGTGCCTCCGCCCCTCCCCTCCCTGAACTACATCAGCTCCAGTGGTCCGCCTCCAGTCTCCTTCGCCTCCGAGATCCGGCTGGCCTCCGGTGCTCCCTCGACGGCTCCACTGCAGTTCCACCGGTGCAGCTCCAGTGCTCCACCGGCACCAAGGTACTTTTTTGCTTTTTGCCCTTTGTTTTTTAAGAAATCTGAAGATTTGTTTGTAAACTGATGAAACTGAACTAAATGGACATTGGAGTTTGAAGAAGGATGTTTATGTGATGAATTTGATGCCACATTGCCACTGCCACTGATTTCTACTTTGTTTGTGTTGTTGTGACGTAGATGAAGAAGAAAGATGTTAGCTTGCTTGAATTGTGGTACAAATCTTCAAAGGCAAGGAAAATAAGTTCTACATCCACACCAACTTCTCTTTCCGTTGAGGTTGAGAGCAACCTACAGCTAGCACTAGTGCATACACATGAAGAAGCTCTGCAAGCGGAGAGGGAGAGAGGCTCCCCGTCCCCAATTGTGGAAGATGATGAAGCGGTTGATGAAGATGATGAACCAAGTTCCCAATTCTCTTCAATGATCTATGTGAAGAATAAGCTAAGGAACAAAATGGGTGATGATTATTTGAACAATTTTTTGGTTACATTTGTTGAGAGAGAATTTTTCAATCAAGTGAAGGATGAAGATGTCATCAATCTGTTCCAAAAAGGCGATGGCAAAGTTATATTGTAAGAAGGGTATCATCACTTTATCAATCAAAAGGTACTTATGCATTCATATCGTTATGGTCTGATACATTAAGATATTGCTATTGCCGTTATGCTAGCGTTGTTTTGTTCATGTATTTCTACTGTTGTATTGTTTGGCTCATATACTACATTTAGAGCAAAAAACAATTTTTATGAATACCCAGCCTTCATTTCCTGGAGCCGCCACTGCCTTGTGGACTGCCTCCCCACTCTCCTATGGCCCATAAAGGCCCAACAATTCCCGAGGGGTTCCCGATACTCCGAGAAATACCCGAACCATTCCGAAACCATTCTGGTGTCCGAATATAACCTTCCAATATATAAATATTTACCTCGACCATTTTGAGACTCCTCGTCATATCCGTGATCTCATCCTGGACTCCGAAGAACCTTCGATCACCAAAACGCATAACTCATTTAATACATATCGTCATCGAACATTAAGCGTGCGGACCCTACGGGTTCGAGAACTATGTAGACATGACCGAGACAGCTCTCTGGTCAAAAACCAATAGCGGAACCTAGATGCTCATATTGGTTCCCATGTATTCTACAAAGATCATTATCGGTCGAACCACAATGTTAACATACATTATTCCCTTTGTCATCGGTATGTTACTTGACCGAGACTCGATCGTCGGTATCTTCATAACTTGTTCAATCTTGTTATCGGCAAGTCTCTTTACTCGTTCTGTAGTGCATCATCCCGCAACAAACTCATTAGTCACATTGCCTGCAAGGCTTCATATGATGTGCACTAATGAGAGGGCCCAGAGATACCTATCTGATACTCGGAGTGACAAATCCTAATCTCGATCTATGCCAACCCAACAAACTGAAGGAAATATGCTCTAGAGGCAATAATAAAGTTATTATTTATTTCGTCATATCATGATAAATGTTTATTATTCATGTTAGAATTGTATTAACCAGAAACATGATACATGTGTGAATACATAGACAAACTTAATGTCAGTAGTATGCCTCTACTTGACTAGCTCATTAATCAAAGATGGTTATGTTTCCTAACCATAGACATGTGTTGTCATTTGATTAAATAGATCACATCATTAGGAGAATGATGTGATTGACTTGACCCATTCCGTTAGCCTAGCACTTGGTCGTTTAGTATGTTCCTATTGCTTTCTTCATGACTTATACAAAGTTCCTACAACTATGAGATTATGCAACTCCCGTTTACCAGACGAACACTTTGTGTGCTACCAAATGTCACAACGTAACTGGGTGATTATAAAGGAGCTCTACAGGTGTCTCCAAAGGTAGATGTTGAGTTGGCGTATTTCGAGATTAGCTTTTGTCACTCCGATTGTCGAAGAGGTATCTCTGGGCCCTCTCGGTAATGCACGTCACTATAAGCCTTGCAAGCAATGTGGCCAATGAGTTGGTTACAGAATGATGCATTACGTAACGAGTAAAGAGACTTGCCGGTAACGAGATTGAACTAGGTATTGGCTACCGACGATCAAATCTCGGGCAAGTAACATACCGATGACAAAGGGAACAACGTATGTTGTTATGCGGTTTGACCGACAAAGATCTTCGTATAATATGTAGGAGCCAATATGAGCATCCAGGTTCCGCTATTGGTTATTCACCGGAAACAGTTCTAGGTCATGTCTGCATAGTTCTCGAACCCGTAGGGTCCGCACGCTTAACGTTACGATGACAGTTTTATTATGAGTTTATAAGTTTTGATGTACCGAAGGTTGTTCTGAGTCCCGGATGTGATCGCGAACACGACGAGGAGTCTCGAAATGGTCGAGACATAAAGATTGATATATTGGACGACTATATTCGGACACCAGAAGTGTTCCGGGTGATTTCG
>NC_057810.1:49003011-49009923 GCF_018294505.1 Triticum aestivum
GGGGCCGGCCAGGGCAAGAGGCGCGCCCCCTCCCCTTGATTCCGAATAGGACAAGGAAGGGGGCCGGGGGCGGCGCCCCCCTTGCCTTTCCCCTCTCCCTCTCCTTCCTTCCCCCTCCTTCTTGGACTAGGAAAGGGAGGGGCAAACTTACTTGGAGTAGGTTTCCCCCTCCTAGGGCGCGCCACCCCCTTGGCCGGCCCCCTCCTGCTCCCCCGTTTATATACAGAGGAGGGGGCCACTTCTAGACACACAAGTTGATCTTCGTGATCGTTCCTTAGCCGTGTGCGGTGCCCCCCTCCACCATGTTCCACCTCGGTCATATCGTTGCGGTGTTAGGCGAAGCCCTGCGTTGGTAGAACATCATCATCGTCACCACGCCGTCGTGCTGACGGAACTCATCCCCGACACCCTACTGGATCGGAGTCTGGGGATCATCATCGAGCTGAACGTGTGCTGAACTCGGAGGTGCCGTACGTTCGGTGCTTGGATCGGTCGAATCGTGAAGACATACGACTACATCAACCGCGTTGTCATAATGCTTCCGCTTTCGGTCTATGAGGGTACATGGACACACTCTCCCCTCTTGTTGCCATGCATCACCATGATCTTGTGTGTGCGTAGGAATTTTTTTGAAATTACTACGTTCCCCAACAGTGGCATCCGAGCCTAGGTTTTATGCGTTGATGTTATATGCACGAGTAGAACACAAGTGAGTTGTGGGCGATACAAGTCATACTGCTTGCCAGCATGTCATACTTTGGTTCGGCAGTATTCTTGGATGAAGCGGCCCGGACCGACATTACGCGTATGCTTACGCGAGACTGGTTTTACCGCCGTGCTTTGCACACAGGTGACTAGTGGGTGTCTGTTTCTCGAACTTTAGTTGAACCGAGTGTGGGTACGCCCGGTCCTTGCGAAGGTTAAAATAGCACTAACTTAACTTGTGGTAAGAATTGTTCTTGCTCAGCCTGTAGCAGCCACGTAAAATTTGCAACTACAAAGTAGAGGACGTCTAACTTGTTTTTGCAGGGCATGTTGTGATATGGTCAAGACGTGATGCTATATTTTATTGTATGAGATGATCATGTTTTGTAACCGAAGTTATCAGCAACTGGCTGGAGCCATATGGTTGTCGCTTTGTTGTATGAAATGCAAATGCCCTGTAATTGCTTTACTTTATCACTAAGCGGTAGCGATAGTCGTAGAATCAATAGATGGTGTAACGACAACGATGCTACGATGGAGATCAAGGTGTCGCGCCGGTGACGATGGTGATCACGACGGTGCTTCGGAGATGGAGATCACAAGCACAAGATGATGATGGCCATATCATATCACTTATATTGATTGCATGTGATGTTTATCCTTTATGCATCTTATCTTGCTTTGATTGACAGTAGCATTTTAAGATGATCTCTCACTAAATTATCAAGAAGTGTTCTCCCTGAGTATGCACCGTTGCGAAAGTTCTTCGTGCTGAGACAGCACGTGATGATCGGGTGTGATATGCTCTACATTCAAATACAACGGGTGCAAAACAGTGGCACACGCGGAATACTCAGGTTAAACTTGACGAGCCTAGCATATACAGATAAGGCCTCGGAACACGGAGACCGAAAGGTCAAACATGAATCATATAGTAGATATGATCAACATAGTGATGTTCACCATTGAAACTACTCCATCTCACGTGATGATTGGACATGGTTTAGTTGATTTGGATCACGTGATCACTTAGATGACTAGAGAGATGTCTGTCTAAGTGGGAGTTCTTAAGTAATATGATTAATTGAACTTAAATTTATCATGAACTTAGTACCTGATAGTATTTTGCTTGTCTATGTTTGTTGTAGATAGATGGCTCGTGTTGCTGTTCCGTTGAATTTTAATGCGTTCCTTGAGAAAGCTAAGTTGAAAGATGATGGTAGCAATTACAGGGACTAGGTCCTCATTGCTGCACAGAAGAATTACGTCCTGGAAGCAACGCTAGGTGCCAGACCTGCTACAGATGCAACTGACGACGTTAAGAACGTCTGGCAGAGCAAAGCTGATGACTACTCGATAGTTCAGTCTGCCATGCTTTACGGCTTAGAACCGGGTCTTCAACGACATTTTGAACGTCATGGAGCATATGAGATGTTCCAGGAGTTGAAGTTAATATTTCAAGCAAATGCCCAGATTGAGAGATATGAAATCTCCAATAAGTTCTATAGCTGTAAGATGGAGGAGAATAGTTCTATCAGTGAACACATACTAAAAATATCTGGGTATAATAATCACTTGATTCAACTGGGAGTTAATCTTCCTGATGATAGTGTCATTGACAGAATTCTTCAATCACTGCCACCAAGCTACAAGAGCTTCATGATGAACTATAATATGCAAGGGTTGGACAAGACTATTCCCGAGCTCTTCGCAATGCTAAAGGCTGCGGAGGTAGAAATCAAGAAGGAGCATCAAGTGTTGATGGTCAATAAGACCACCAGTTTCAAGAAAAAGGGCAAAGGGAAGAAGAAGTGGAACTTCAAGAAGAACAGCAAACAAGTAGCTGCTCAAGAGAAGAAACCCAAGTCTGGACCTAAGCTTGAGACTGAGTGCTTCTACTGCAAGCAGACTGGACAATGGAAGCGGAACTGCCCCAAGTATTTGGCGGATAAGAAGGATGGCAAAGTGAACAAAGGTATATGTGATATACATGTTATTGATGTGTACATTACTAATGCTCGCAGTAGGACCTGGGTATTTGATACTGGTTCTGTTGCTAATATTTGCAACTCGAAATAGGGAGTACGAATTAAGCAAAGATTGGCTAAGGACGAGGTGACGATGCACATGGGAAATGGTTCCAAAGTCGATTTGATCGCGGTCGGCACGCTACCTCTACATCTACCATCGGGATTAGTTTTAGACCTGAATAATTGTTATTTAGTGCCAGCGTTGAGCATGAACATTATATCTGGATCTTGTTTGATGCGAGACGGTTATTCATTTAAATCAGAGAATAATGGTTGTTCTATTTATATGAGTAATATCTTTTATGGTCATGCACACTTACAGAGTGGTCTATTTTTATTAAATCTCGATAGTAGTGATACACATATTAATAATGTTGAAGCCAAAAGATGCAGAGTTGATAATGATAGTACAACTTATTTGTGGCACTGCCGTTTAGATCATATCGGTGTAAAGCGCATGAATAAACTCCATACTGATGGACTTTTGGAATCACTTGATTATGAATCACTTGGTACTTGCGAACCGTGCCTCATGGGCAAGATGACTAAAACGCCGTTCTCCGGAACTATGGAGCGAGCAACTGGTTTGTTGGAAATCATACATACTGATGTATGTGGTCCACTGAATATTGAGGCTCGCGGCGGGTATCGTTATTTTCTCACCTTCACAGATGATTTGAGCAGATATGGGTATATCTACTTGATGAAACACAAGTCTGAAACATTTGAAAAGTTCAAAGAATTTCGGAGTGAACTAGAAAATCATCGTAACAAGAAAATAAAATTTCTACGATCTGATCGTGGAGGAGAATATTTGAGTTACGAGTTTGGTTTACATTTGAAACAATGCAGAATAGTTTCACAACTCACGCCACCCAGAACACCACAACGAAATGGTGTGTCTGAACGTCGTAATTGTACTTTATTTGATATGGTGCGATCTCTGATGTCTCTTACTGATTTACCGCTATCGTTTTGGGGTTATGCTTTAGAGACGGCCGCATTCACATTAAATAGGGCACCATCAAAATCCATTGAGACGACGCCTTATGAACTGTGGTTTGGCAAGAAAGCAAAGTTGTCGTTTCTTAAAGTTTGGGGCTGCGATGCTTATGTGAAGAAACTTCAACCAGATAAGCTCGAACCCAAATTGGAGAAATGTGTCTTCATAGGATACCCAAAAGAGACTATTGGGTACACCTTCTATCACAGATCTAAGGGCAAGATTTTCGTTGCTAAATTCGGATCCTTTCTAGAGAAGGAGTTTCTCTCGAAAGAAATGAGTGGGAGGAAAGTAGAACTTGATGAGGTAATTTTACCTGCTCCCTTATTGGAAATTAGTTCATCACAAGAACTGGTTTCTGTGACAACTAAACCAATTAGTGAGGAAGCTAATGATATTGATCATGAAACATCAGATCAAGTTTCTACTGAACCTCGTAGGTCTACCAGAGTAAGATCCGCACCAGAGTGGTACAGTAATCCTATTCTGGAAGTCATGTTGCTTGACCATGACGAACCTACGAACTATGAGGAAGCGATGATGAGCCCAGATTCCGAAAAATGGCTTGAAGCCATGAAATCTGAGATAGGATCCATGTATGAGAACAAAGTATGGACTTTGGTTGACTTGCCCGATGATCGGCAGGCCATTGAGAATAAATGGATCTTCAAGAAGAAGACTGACGCTGATGGTAATATAACTGTCTACAAAGCTCGACTTGTTGCAAAAGGTTTTCGACAAGTTCAAGGGGTTGACTACGATGAGACTTTCTCACCCATAGCGATGCTTAAGTCTGTCCGAATCATGTTAGCAATTGCCGCATTTTATGATTATGAAATTTGGCAAATGGATGTAAAAACTGCATTCCTGAATGGTTTTCTGGAAGAAGAGTTGTATATGATGCAACCGTAATGTTTTGTCGATCCAATAGGTGCTAACGAAGTGTGGAAGCTCTAGCGATCCATTTATGGACTGGTGCAAGCATCTCAGAGTTGGAATAAACACTTTGATAGTGTGATCAAAGCATATGGTTTTATATAGACTTTTGGAGAAGCATGTATTTACAAGAAAGTGAGTGGGAGCTCTATAGCATTTCTGATATTATATGTAGATGAAATATTGTTAATTGGAAATGATATAGAATTTCTGGATAGCATAAAGGGATACTTGAATAAAAGTTTTTCAATGAAAGACCTCGGTGAAGCTGCTTACATATTGGGCATCAAGATCTATAGAGATAGATCAAGACGCTTAATTGGACTTTCACAAAGCACATACCTTGATAAAGTTTTGAAAAAGTTCAAAATGGATCAGGCAAAGAAAGGGTTCTTGCCTGTATTGCAAGGTGTGAAGTTGAGTCAGACTCAATGCCCGACCACAGCAGAAGATAGAGAGAAAATGAAAGATGTTCCCTATGCTTCAGCCATAGGCTCTATCATGTATGCAATGTTGTGTACCAGACCTGATGTATGCTTAGCAATAAGCTTAGCAGGGAGGTACCAAAGTAATCCAGCAGTGGATCATTGGACAGCAGTCAAGAACATCCTGAAATACCTGAAAAGGACTAAGGATATGCTTCTCGTTTATGGAGGTGACAAAGAGCTAGTCGTAAATGGTTACGTCGATGTAAGCTTTGACACTGATCCGGACGATTCTAAATCGCAAACCGGATACGTGTTTTTATTAAACAGTGGAGCTGTAAGTTGGTGCAGTTCTAAACAAAGCGTCGTGGCGGGATCTACATGCGAAGCGGAGTACATAGCTGCTTAGGGAGCAGCAAATGAAGGAGTCTGGATGAAGGAGTTCATTTCCGATGTAGGTGTCATACCTAGTGCATCCGGACCGATGAAGATCTTCTGTGACAATACTGGTGCAATTGCCTTGGCAAAGGAATCCAGATTTCACAAGAGGACCAAGCACATCAAGAGACGCTTCAATTCCATCCGGTACCAAGTCCAGGTGGGAGACAGAGAGATTTGCAAGATACATATGGATCTGAATGTTGCAGACCCATTGACTAAGCCTCTTCCACGAGCAAAACATGATCAGCACCAAGACTCCATGGGTGTTAGAACCATTACTGTGTAATCTAGATTATTGACTCTGGTGCAAGTGGGAGACTGATGGAAATATGCTCTAGAGGCAATAATAAAGTTATTATTTATTTCCTCATATCATGATAAATGTTTATTATTCATGCTAGAATTGTATTAACCAGAAACATGATACATGTGTGAATACATAGACAAACTTAATGTCACTAGTATGCCTCTACTTGACTAGCTCATTAATCAAAGATGGTTATGTTTCCTAACCATAGACATGTGTTGTCATTTGATTAAAGAGATCACATCATTAGGAGAATGATGTGATTGACTTGACCAATTCCGTTAGCCTAGCACTTGGTCGTTTAGTATGTTGCTTTTGCTTTCTTCATGACTTATACAAAGTTCCTACAACTATGAGATTATGCAACTCCCGTTTACCGGAGGAACACTTTGTGTGCTACCAAACGTCACAACATAACTGGGTGATTATAAAGGAGCTCTACAGGTGTCTCCAAAGGTAGATGTTGAGTTGGCGTATTTCAAGATTAGGTTTTGTCACTCCGATTATCGGAGAGGTATCTCTGGGCCCTCTCGGTAATGCACATCACTATAAGCCTTGCAAGCAATGTAGCCAATGAGTTGGTTACAGAATGATGCATTACGTAACAAGTAAAGAGACTTGCCAGTAACGAGATTGAACTAGGTATTGGATACCGACGATCAAATCTCGGGCAAGTAACATACCAATGACAAAGGGAACAACATATGTTGTTATGCGGTTTGACCAATAAAGATCTTCGTAGAATATGTAGGAGCCAATATGAGCATCCAGGTTCCGCTATTGGTTATTGACCGGAAACGGTTCTAGGTCATGTCTGCATAGTTCTCGAGCCCGTAGGGTCCGCACGCTTAACGTTACGAATAGTTTTATTATGAGTTTATAAGTTTTGATGTACCGAAGGTTGTTCAGAGTCCCGGATGTGATCACGGACATGACGAGGAGTCTCGAAATGGTCGAGACATAAAGATTGATATTTTGGACGACTATTTTTGGACACTGGAAGTGTTCTGGGTGATTTCGGAGAAAACCGGAGTGCCGGAGGGTTACCGGACCCCCCCCCCCCCG
>NC_057810.1:49010214-49036301 GCF_018294505.1 Triticum aestivum
CCTGGTGGAGAAAGAGAGGGGCCGACCAGGGCAAGAGGTGCGCCCCCTCCCCTTGAGCCCGAATAGGACAAGGAAGGGGGGGCGGCGCCCCCCTTGCCTTTCCCCTCTCCCACTCCATCCTTCCCCCTCCTTCTTGGACTAGGAAAGGGAGGGGCAAACCTACTTGGAGTAGGTTTCCCCCTCCTAGGGCGCGCCACCCCCTTGGCCGGCCCCCTCCTCCTCCCCCCTTTATATACGGAGGAGGGGGCACTTCTAGACACACAAGTTGATCTTCGTGATCCTTCCTTAGCCGTGTGCGGTGCCCCCCTCCACCATATTCCACCTCGGTCATATCGTTGCGGTGCTTAGGCGAAGCCATGCGTCGGTAGAACATCATCATCGTCACCACGCCGTTGTGCTGACGGAACTCATCCCCGACACCCTGCTGGATCGGAGTCCGGGGATCGTCATCGAGCTGAACGTGTGCTGAACTCGGAGGTGCCGTACGTTCGGTGCTTGGATCGGTCGGATCGTGAAGACATACGACTACATCAACCACGTTGTCATAACGCTTCCGCTTTCGGTCTACGAGGGTACGTGTACACACTCTCCCCTCTCGTTGCTATGCATCACCATGATCTTGCGTGTGCGTAGGAAATTTTTTGAAATTACTATGTTCCCCAACACAAACACCTTCGGAGATACCTGTAGAGCGTGTTTATAATCACCCAGTTACGTTGTGAGGTTTGATAGCACATAAGGCATTCCTCAGGTGTCCGAGACATGCACAATCTCATAGTCGGAGGAATATATATTTGACACGAGGAAATTAGTAGCAATAAAACTAAACGATCATTATGCCAAGCTAATGGATGGGTCTTGTCCATCGCATCATTCCACTAATGATGTGATCTCGTTTATCAAATCACAACTCATGTCCATGGCTAGGAAACTTAACCATCTTTGACTAACGAGCTAGTCTAGTCGAGGCATACTAGGGACATAGTGTTTTGTCTATATATTCAAACATGTATCAAGTTTCCGTTTAATACAATTATAGCATGAATAATAAACATTTATCATGAATAAGGAAATATAAAATAACTACATTATTATTGCCTCTAGGGCATATTTCCTTCAGTCTTCCACTTGCACTAGAGTCAATAATCTAGTTCACATTGCCATGTGATTTAACACCAATAGTTCACATCGCCATGTGACCAACACCCAAAGGGTTTACTAGAGTCAATAATCTAGTTCACATCGCTATGTGATTAACACCCAAAGAGTACTAATGTGTGATCATGTTTTTCTTGTGAGAGAAGTTTAGTCAACGGGTCTACCACATTCAGAGCCGTATGTATTTTACAAATTATCTATGTCTACAATGTTCTGCATGGAGCTACTCTAGCTAATTGCTCCCACTTTCAACTTGCATCCAGATTGAGACTCAGAGTCATCTGGATCGGTGTAAAGGCTTGCATCAACGTAACTCTTTACGGCGAACTCTTTATCACCTCCATAACCAAGAAATATTTCCTTAGTACTCTTAGGTAACTAAGGATAACTTTAACCGCTGTCCAGTGATCTGCTCCTGGATTACTATCGTACCCCCTTGCCAAACTCATGATAAGGTACACAATAGGTCTGGTACATAGTATAGCATACTTTATAGAACCTATGGCTGAGGCATAGGGAATGACTTTCATTCTCTTTCTATTTTCTGTTGTGGTCGGGTTTTGAGTCTTACAAAACTTTACACGTTGTAATACAGGCAAGAACTCCTTCTTTGACTGATCCATTTTGAACTCTTTCAAAAACTTGTCAAGGTATGTACTCATTGAAAAATCTTATCAAGCGTTTTGATCTATCTCTATAGATCTTGCTGCCCAATATGTAAGCAGCTTCACCGAGGTCTTTCTTTGAAAAACTCCTTTCAAACACTCCTTTATGCTTTCTAGAAAATTCTACATCATTTCTGATCAACAATATGTCATCCATATATACTTATCAGAAATGTTGTAGTGCTCCCACTTAGTTTCTTGTAATTATAGGCTTCTCCGAAAGTCTTTATAAAACTATATGCTTTGATCAACTCATCAAAGTGTATATTCCAACTCCGAGATGCTTGCACCAGTCCACAGATGGATCGCTAGAGCTCGCACTCATTGTTAGCACCTTTAGGATTGACAAAACCTTCTGGTTGCATCATATACACACTTCTTTAATAAATCCATTAAGGAATGCATTTTGACATCCATTTGCCAGATTTCATAAAATATGGCAATTGCTAACATTATTCGGGCGGACCTAAGCATCACTGTGGTTGCGAGAATATCATTGTAGTCAACACCTTGAACTTGTCAAAAACCTTTTTGCGACTAGTCAAGCTTTGTAGATAGTAACACTACCATTAGCGTCCGTCTTCCTCTTAAAGATCCATTTATTCTCAATGGCTTGCCGATCATTGGGAAACTCCACCAAAGTCTACACTTTGTTCTCATACATGGATCCTATCTTAGATTTCATGGCCTCAAAATATTTATTGGAATCTAGGCTCAATATTAACTTGTTCATAGTTCATAGGTTTGTCATGGTGAAGTAATGTGACCTCCAGAACAGGATTATCGTACCACGCTAGTGCGGATTGTGCTCTGTTTGACCTATCAGATTTTGTAGCAACTTGATCTGAAGTTTCATGATCTTTATCATTATCTTCCTCTCCAGTAGATGTAGGCATCACGGGAATAGATTGCTTGGATGAGCTACCTTCCAAATTGAGAGTAGGTACAATTACCTCATAAGTTCTACTTTCCTCCTAGTCACTTCTTTCGAGAGAAACTCCTTCTCTACAAAGGTTCCCTTCTTAACAACAGAAATATTGCCTTCGGACTTGTGTTATAAGGTGTACCAAATTGTTTCCTTAGGGTATCCAATGAAGATGCACTTCTCCAATTAGGGTTCGAGCTTACCAGGCTGAAGCCTTTTGACATAAGCATCGCATCCCCAAACTTTAAAAAACGATAGCTTAGGTTTTCTACCAAACCACAGTTCATATGGTGTCGTCTCAACGGACTTTGATGGTGCCCTGTTTAAAGTGAATGCAATTGTCTCTAATGCATAACCCCAAAACGATAGTTCTAAATCGGTAAGAGACATCATAGATTGCACCATATCCAATAAAGTGCGGTTATGACATTCGGACACACCATACACTGTGGTGTTCTAGGTGGCGTGAGCTGTGAAACTATTCCACATTGTTTTAAATGAAGGCCAAACTCGTAACTCAAATATTCTCCTCGGCGATCAGAATGTAGAAACTTTATTTTCTTGTTATGATAATTCTCCAATTCACTCTGAAATTCTTTGAACTTTTCAAATGTTTCAGACTTGTGTTTCATTAAGTAGATATACCCATATCTGCTCAAATCATCTGTGAAGGTCAGAAAATAACGATACCTGCCACAAGCATCAACACTCATTGAACCGCATACATCGATATGTATTATTTCCAATAAGTCACTAGCTCATTCCATTGCTCCGGAGAACGAAGTTTTAGTCATCTTGCCCATAAGGCACGGTTCGCAAGTATCAAATGATTCATAATCAAGTGATTCCAAAAGTCCATCTTCATGGAGTTTCTTCATGCACTTTACACCCGATATGACCCAAATGGCAGTGCCACAAATAAGTTGCTCTATCATTATCAACTTTGCATCTTTTGACATTAATATTATAAATATGTGTATCATCACGATCAAGATTCAACAGAAATAGACCACTCTTCGCGGGTGCATGACCATAAAAGATATTACTCATATAAATAGAACAACCATTATTCTCTGATTTAAATGATATAAATGAATAATCGTTCCCGAATATTCCCTTAAGAATGCTAGCTTTCGGCATCACCCAGTCTGAGGTACACATCCGGCTGACCCAGCAGTAACAATCGCAGAGGTGCTCCCTTTACCACCTAGCCGAATAATCGAGAACGTAGGGGTAAGCACAGGAGCCGGGCAACCCAGCTTGGCCAAAACTTAAGTCATATCGATGCATATAATGGTGAATAAAAGGTACATGCAGAAGTGTGACACATGTGTTGGGCATGAGGCCCGTATAAACAAGCTTCTGATAAAGAAGCCCCCGGGTATAATGAGCGCGAGTAGCGCGTCAATTGTGTGCAAACAATGCGCAAGCGAGCCCTTAAAGGCTTGTAAGAGAAAAGGAGGGAGAAGGAGAGAAATATTAAGACAGCTAATGTGTAAAAAATAGACAGAGGAAGGAGACGAACACAGGGTCCGGCGCTAGGCGTAGAATCTTCGTAGGCGTGCTGCGTTCCATGGGTTCGGCTGGAGTCTATTATCCGATGCATTTCGTAGATGATACGCTCCACCAGTCAGGACTTGGTTGATTATGAAGGGACCTTCCCATTTGGGCTTGAGTTTGTCCTTTTTCTTGTCCGGCAGGCATAGAACTAATTCGCCAACATTGTAAGTTTTGGCCCGTACTTCTGTGCTTTGATATCTTCGAGCCTGCTGTTGATAGAATGCGGAACGGGCGTTTGCCACGTCACGCTCCTCCTCCAATGCATCGAAACTGTCCTGCCGATCGAGTTCGGCTTGTCTTTCTTCGTACATGTGCACGCGAGGTGAGTCATGAATTATGTCGCAGGGTAGGACTGCCTCTGCGCCGTATACCATAAAGAATGGTGTGAATCCGGTAGTGCGATTCGGCGTGGTCTGCAACCCCCAAAGTACGGAGTCGAGCTCCTCTACCCAGTGCGTGTTAGATTCCTTGAGGGACCGCACTAATCTGGGTTTGATACCGCTCATGATTAGACCATTTGCTCGCTCGACTTGACCGTTAGTTTGTGGGTGAAAGACCGAAGCGTGGTCGAGCTTGATGCCCATGTTTTTGCACCAGAGTTTAACCTCGTCGGCCGTAAAGTTCATGCCATTGTCAGTGATGATGCTGTGGGGGACGTCGTAACAGTGTACGACCCCTGATATGAAGTCTATCACCGGTCCGGATTCGGCCGTCTTAACAGGCTTGGCCTCTATCCATTTGGTGAATTTGTCCACCATGACCAGTAGGTATTTTTGCTTGTGGGTTCCTCCTTTAAGGGGTCCAACCCTGTCAAGCCCCCAGACCGCAAAGGGCCAGGTGATGGGTATAGTTTGGAGGGCGGTGGGTGGCATGTGGCTTTGGTTAGCATATAATTGGCAACCGACACATCGTTGGACTAAGTCCTGAGCATCTGCCCGGGCCGTCGGCCAATAAAATCCAGTACGGAAGGCCTTGCTTACAAGGGCCCGGGCTGCGGCGTGGTGCCCGCCGAGTCCGGCATGAATTTCAGCCAGAAGGCTCCGCCCTTCCTCTTCGGAGATACACCTTTGAAGGACACCGGTGGTTCTTTTCTTATAGGCTTTAGATCGCCGCACTATGCAGCGTGCCTCGTTTTGGTCTTCGGGGAGTTCCTGCCTAGTTAAGTAGGCTAAGAATGGTTTTGTCCATGGGGCAATGACCGCCATTATTACGTGGGTTGAGGATGTTACTTCGTTGGCAGAGCCTCCCATTGTGTCAGAATGTTCGGTGTCAGGTGGTGCGGCTGGGTCCGGGTTGTTATTTCCTGATTCCCCTTCCCATTGTACGGATGGCTTGAATAGCCTCTCCAACAAAATGTTCGGGGGAACTGCATCGCGCTTTGCACCGATGCGTGCCAAGACGCCTGCTGCCTAATTGTTTTCCCGGGCTATATGGTGAAATTCGATCCCCTCGAACCGAGCTGACATTTTTAGGTCGGGATTGCGATAAGCTGCCATTTTCGGATCCTTGGCATCAAAATCTCTGTTTATTTGGGATATCGCGAGGTTCGAATCCCCACGCACCTTTAGGCATTGGATGCCCATGGAGACTGCCATCCGGAGACCGTGTAGAAGGGCCTCGTATTCGGCTGCATTGTTGGAGTCCGTATACATTATCTGGAGTACATATTGAATTGTATCTCCTGTTGGGGACGTCAGAACGACGCCAGCCCCCAGACCGGCTAACATTTTGGAGCCGTCGAAGTGCATGATCTAGTTGGAATATGTGTCGTACTCTTTAGGGAGTTCGGCTTCAATCCATTCGGCGACAAAGTCGGCCAAAACTTGCGACTTGATAGCTCGCCGTGGCTTATAGGTTATGTCGAACGGGAGGACCTCAATGGCCCATTTGGCAATCCGGCCCATCGCACCGCGGTTGTTTGTAATGTCGTTAAGAGGTACTTCAGAGGGTACTGTTATTGAACACTCTTGAAACTAGTGTCGTAGCTTCCGGGATGCCATGAACACCGCGTACGCTATCTTTTGATAATGCGGGTACCATGACTTGCATGGAGTGAGGACAGTGGACACGTAGTAAACTGGTTTTTGAAGGGGGATTTGTGTCCGTCCGTTTCTCGTTCGACGACGAGCACTGCGCTTACAACTTGATGAGTTGCCGCAATGTATAATACATTGGTTCGCCAATGTTGGGCGCGGCCAGGACCGGGTTTGTTGCCAATATGGCTTTTATTTCTTCGAGTCTGACCGTGGCGGCATCCGTCCACTCGAAGTGTTCGGTGCGCCGGAGGAGGCGATAAAGGGGTAATGCCTTTTCTCCCAAGCGGGAGATGAAGCGGCTTAGAGCCGCCACGCATCCAGTCAATTTTTGTATTTGCTTGAGGTCCTTTGGAATATCCAATTGTGACAGAGCTCGTATCTTTGCTAGGTTTGCTTCAATTCCTCTAGCAGATACAATGAAGCCCAAGAGCTTTCCGGCTGGCACGCTGAAAATGCATTTTTCCGGGTTAAGCTTGATGTCATATGTTCGGAGGTTATCGAATGTGAGCCTCAAGTCGTCTACTAGAGTTTCGACATGCTTGGTTTTGACGACCATGTCATCTACGTATGCTTCAACTGTTTTGCCGATCTGGTTTGCCAGACATGTTTGAATCATGCGCTGATATGTTGCGCCGGCGTTGTTGAGCCCGAAGGGCATTGTGTTGAAGCAGAATGGGACTTATGGGGTGATGAATGCCATTGCGGCTTGGTCTGGCTCTGCCATCTTAATTTGATGGTAGCCGGAGTATGCGTCGAGGAAACACAATGAATCGTGTCTTGCGGTAGCATCGATGATTTGATCGATGCGGGGGAGGGGGAAGGGATCCTTTGGGAAAGCCTTGTTGAGGTCCTTGAAATCGATGCATAGGCGCTAGGATTTGTCCTTCTTTGGTACCATCATCAGGTTTGCTAGCCAGTCCGGATGTTTTATATCTCTGATGAATCCGGCCTCCAGTAGTTTGGCTAGCTCCTCTCCCATGGCTTGTCTCTTAGGTTCAGAGAAACACCGAAGATACTCCTTAACAGGCTTGAATCCTTTTAGGATGTTTAGGCTGTGCTCGGCCAGCCTGCGTGGGATTCCTTGCATGTCTGAAGGGTGCCAGGCAAAAATGTCCCAATTTTCGCGTAGGAATTCTCGTAGTGCGGCGTCTACATCAGGGTTTAATTGCGCCCCGATGGAGGCCGTTTTTGTAGGGTCCATTGGATGGACTTGGAATTTGACTATTTCATCCGCCGGTTTAAAGGAGGTGGACTTGGATCTTTTATCGAGTATCACGTCATCCCTGTTCACCGTGGAGCGCATCACAGTCGGTTCTTCGGCCGCTAGGGCTTCGGATAGTGCCTCAAGGGCCAGTGCAGCTGTCTTGTTTTCGGCGAGGAGTGCTATGTTCGGGTCACTAGCAAGAGTGATGATTCCGTTGGGTCTGGGATTTTGAGCTTCATGTACCCGTAATGGGGTATAGCTTGAAAAATTGTGAATGCCTCTCGCCGTAACAGAGTGTGGTATCTGCTGCTGAACGGGGCCACTTGAAATGTGACCTCCACGGACCTGTAATTATCCGGCGTGCCGAACACCACATCCAGTGTGATTTTTCCTGCACAGCGCGCTTCCCGACTGGGGATTATTCCTCTAAATGTTGTGTTGCTTCGCTCAATGCGGCTCCAGTCTATTTCCATTTTTCGAAGGGTTTCCTCATAAATGAGGTTCAATCCGCTGCCACCGTCCTTTGGTAAGTCGAAAGCCGTCCACTATTGGACTGAGGACCAATGCGGCTGGTGCTCGGGCTGTTCGGAATTTAGGTTCATCACTGGCATTAAAGGTAATAGCCGTGTCACTCCATGGGTTTATTGTTGCTACCTGGGAGACTTCTGTAAGGCTGCGGAGTGTTCGTTTCCGCATATTGTTTGATGCGAAAGTCTCGAAGACTGTTGATACCGTACTGGTATTCCTGGGCTGGTGCTCTGTGGATTCTGGAGTTAGAAGCTCCTCGCCACTTCTGGCCACCTGCCGGAGTATCCAACATGCTCTAAGGCTATGATTTGGTGTGGCGCCCTCTGTACTATGAATTTTACAGGGTCTATTGAGCCATCCCTCCAGTACGGTTCCATACCCTATAGAGGGTTTTTGCTTTTTGGTCTTTAGCCCAGGTGCCTGGCGATAATGCACCCTTTTATTTCGTACTGGGGTTTTATTCAGGACCAGATCGTCCCAGAATTTTATTTCGGTTTTCCGGACGCTTTCCATCGCACAGTATTTTCGTACTATTGATGTCAAGTCAGCCAAACGTGTAATTTCACGGCGACTTATGGCGTTAAGGATCCCGATGTCTATGCAATTTTGCAGAAGAATGAAATTGCATCCTCCTCGCGACAGTCCTCTATCATGTTCATAACTAGGAGGAATCTGGCCCAGTAATGGTGTACTGTTTCTATGGGCTCTTGCCGAATTTGGGATAGATCCCTTATATTTGGGTGGGCGGATGGAGTTAAATCCGGAACCTCGCCCAATCTAAGACTCAGGGGCCAAGAAGTTTCGGAACTCGGAAGCTTGGGTTCTTGGATGTTGTCCAATGAATCTAGCCCGCTGCCTGACTTTAGGTTCAGGGCTTGAGTGGTGTCCTCCCCTCCGCGGGTATCCGACTTGGAGGGATCGGGAATCCGGACATATCAGGTCCTTAGGATGGGTGAAGATTTGCCGCATTATTCCTCCACCACTTCGACGTGGTGGGTGACCTAGGGAGAGTCAATCTCTCTCGGATCGGGTTTTAGCCCAATCTGATCGTAGTCTGTAGCGACTCCTAGGGCGGCGATGCGATCCAAGAGCTCGTTTAAGGAAGAGAGCTCCATCGGATCTAACTGCTCGGCAAGTCCCGAGTTGACGTGGAGATTGCTTTCGATGACCCAAGAAGTCATCGTCGGCGCGGCGGCCGAACAGGAGGTCATAAGAAAACCGCCTAGCCGGAGAGTTTGGCCGATAGCCAATGCTCCTTTGGCGACAGCGCCGTCTTTAAAGACGGGATGCGGCATCCTTCCTGATGGCGACGACATAGAGGAACTCTCAATGAAAGCACCAATGTCGGTGTCAAAACCGGCGGATCTCGGGTAGGGGGTCCCGAACTGTGCGTCTAGGCGGATGGTAACAGGGGAAAAGGGACACGATATTTTTACCCAGGTTCGGGCCCTCTCGATGGAGGTAAAACCCTACTCCTGCTTGATTAATATTGATGATATGGGTAGTACAAGAGTAGATCTACCACAAGATCAGAGAGGCTAAACCCTAGAAGCTAGCCTATGGTATGATTGTTGTTCGTCCTACGGACTAAAACCCTCCGGTTTATATAGACACCGGAGAGGGCTAGGGTTACACAGAGTCGGTTACAATGGGAGGAGATCTACGTATCCATATCGCCAAGCTTGCCTTCCACGCCAAGGGAAGTCCCATCCGGACATGGGACAAAGTCTTCAATCTTGTATCTTCATAGTCCAAGAGTCCGGCCAAAGGTCATAGTCCGGCCATCCAGACACCCCCTAATCCAGGACTCCCTCAGATGTACTCTTCTTCCCAATACAAAAACTTGCATCCATTCTACTCCCTCCGTTGCACAATACATGCCTTCTATTTGTCAAAATATATATGTATCTAGACATGTTTTAGTATATAGGCACATCCATTTTTGGACAAATGGAAGTCAAGTATTTTGGAATGGAGGGAGTACACAATAAAAAATTTAAGTTAGCACAACTAGTCTAATCCGAGAGCACAACCGAAGATTTGGTCGGGTTCTTCCTCCTTTTGCCGACACGTGGGACATCCAGCATCCAGGTCGTGTCATGAAAGAAAATAGAGTGGTAGTTGATAAGTTGAAGCCACGAGATGTGCATCTTGGGTTAAACTGTAAATAGAATCTTACTACTCTTGAGTAACTCCAAAAGCGGCCACCGAAGATCTTTCTTGGATTTGTTTTTCATCACCAGCACGTCGAGGTGAAAGATGTGCAGGTTCAGTGGGTCCGCTTGCGTTTTCACTGACATGTGGGACCGCATGTGAGCAAACAGACGATGGGCCCCGCGCGTCCGCTGGCTGGTTGAGAAGAGAGATAGAGGAGTGCTTGAATCCTTTTAGGATGTTTAGGCTATGCTCAGCCAGCCTGCGTGGGATTCCTGGCATGTCTGAAGGGTGCCAGGCAAAAATGTCCCAATTTTCGCGTAGGAATTCTCGTAGTGCGGCATCTACATCAGGGTTTCATTGCGCCCCGATGGAGGCCATTTTTGTAGGGTGCATTGGATGGACTTGGAATTTGACTATTTCGTCCGCCGGTTTAAAGGAGGTGGACTTGGATCTTTTATCGAGTATCACGTCGTCCCTGTTCACCATGGAGCGCAGCGCAGTCAGTTCTTCGGCCGCCAGGGCTTCGGATAGTGCCTCAAGGGCCAGTGCGGCTGTCTTGTTTTCGGCGCGGAGTGCTATGTTTGGATCACTAGCAAGAGTGATGATTCCGTTGGGTCCAGGCATTTTGAGCATCATGTATCCGTAATGGGGTATAGCTTGAAAAATTGTGAATGCCTCTCGCCCTAACAGAGCGTGGTATCTGCTGCTGAATGGGGCCACTTGAAATGTGACCTCCACGGACCTGTAATTATCCGGCATGCCGAACACCACATCCAGTGTGATTTTTCCTGCACAGGGCGCTTCCCGACTGGGTTGTGTTGCTTCGCTCAATGCGGCTCTAGTCTATTTCCATTTTTCGAAGGGTTTCCTCATAAATGAGGTTCAATCCGCTGCCACCGTCCTTTGGTAAGTCGAAAGCCGTCCACTATTGGACTGAGGACCAATGCGGCTGGTGCTTGGGCTGTTCGGAATTTAGGTTCATCACATGCATTAAAGGTAATAGCCGTGTCACTCCATGGGTCTATTGTTGCTACCTAGTAGACTTCTGTAAGGCTGTGGAGTGTTCGTTTCCGCATATTGTTTGATGCGAAAGTCTCGAAGACTGTTGATACCGTACTGGTATTCCTGGGCTGGTGCTCTGCGGATTCTGGAGTTAGAAGCTCCTCGCCACTTCTGGCCACCTGCCGGAGTATCCAACATGCTCTAAGGCTATGAGTTGGTGTGGCGCCCTCTGTACTATGAATTTTACAGGGTCCATTGAGCCATCCCTCCAGTATGGTTCCATACCCTATAGAGGGTTTTTGCTTTTTGGTGTTTAGCCCAGGTGCCTGGCAATAATGCGCCCTTTTATTTCGGACTGGGGTTTTATTCAGGACCGGATCGTCCCAGAATTTTATTTTGGTTTTCCGGACGCTTTCCATCGCACAGTATTTTCATACTATGGATGCTAAGTCAGCGAAGCGTGTAATTTCACGGCGACTTATGGCGTTAAGGATCCCGATGTCCGTACAATTATTGCAGAAGAATGAAATTGCATCCTCCTCGCGGCAGTCCTCTATCCTGTTCATAACCAGGAGGAATCTGGCCTAGTAATGGTGTACTGTTTCTATGGGCTCTTGCCGAATTTGGGATAGATCCCTTATATTTGGGTGGGCGGGTGGAGTTAAATCCGGAACCCCACCCAATCTGAGACTCAGGGGCCAATAAGTTTCCGAACTCGGAAGCTTGGGTTCTTGGATGTTGTCCAATGAATCTAGCCCGCTGCCTGACTTTAGGTTTAGGGCTTGAGTGGCGTCCTCCCCTCCGTGGGTATCCGGCTTGGAGGGATTGGGAATCCGGACATATCTGGTCCTTAGGATGGGTGAAGATTCGCCGCATTATTCCTCCACCACTTCGACGTGGTGGGTGACCTAGGGAGAGTCAATCTCTCTCGGATCGGGTTTTAGCCCAATCTGATCGTAGTCTGTAGCGACTCCTAGGGCGGCGATGCAATCCAAGAGCTCGTTTAAGGAAGAGAGCTCCATCGGATCTAACTGCTCGGCGAGTCCCGAGTTATCATGGAGATTGCTTTCGATGACCCGAGAAGTCATCGTCGGCGCGGCGGCCGAACAGGCGGTCATAAGAAAACTGCCTAGCCGGAGAGTTTGGCCGATAGCCAAAGCTCCTTTGGCGACAGCGCCGTCATTAAAGATGGGATGCGGCATCCTTCCTGATGGCGCTGGCACAGAGGAACTCTCAATGAAAGCACCATTGTCGGTGTCAAAACCAGCGGATCTCGGGTAGGGGGTCCCGAACTGTGCGTCTAGGCGGATGGTAACAGGAGACAAGGGACACGATGTTCTTACCCAGGTTTAGGCCCTCTCGATCGATGTAAAACCCTACTCCTGCTTGATTAATATTGATGATATGGGTATTACAAGAGTAGATCTACCACGATATGAGAGAGGCTAAACCCTAGAAGCTAGCCTATGGTATGATTGTTGTTCGTCCTACGGACTAAAACCCTCCAGTTTATATAGACACCAGAGAGGGCTAGGGTTACACAGAGTAGGTTACAATGGGAGGAGATCTACGTATCTGTATCGCCAAGCTTGCCTTCCACGCCAAGGAAAGTCCCATCCGGACATGGGACAAAGTCTTCAATCTTGTATCTTCATAGTCCAGGAGTCCGGCCAAAGGTCATAGTTCGGCCATCTGACACCCCCTAATCCGGGACTCCCTCAGATGTACTCTTCTTCCCAATACAAAAACTCGCATCCATTCTACTCCCTCCGTTGCACAATACATGCCTTCTATTTGTCAAAATATATATGTGTATCTAGACATGTTTTAGTATATAGGCACATCCATTTTTGGACAAATGGAAGTCAAGTATTTTGGAACGGAGGGAGTACACAATAAAAATTTTAAGTTAGCACAAGTAGTCTAATCCGAGAGCACAACCGAAGATTTGGTCGGGTTCTTCCTCCTTTTGCCGACACGTGGGACATCCAGCATCCAGGTCGTGTCATGAAAGAAAATAGAGTGGTAGTTGATAAGTTGAAGCCACGAGATGTGCATCTTGGGTTAAACTGTAAATAGAATCTTACTACTCTTGAGTAACTCCAAAAGCGGCCACCGAAGATCTTTCTTGGATTTGTTTTTCATCACCAGCACGTCGAGGTGAAAGATGTGCAGGTTCAGTGGGTCCGCTTGCGTTTTCACTGACATGTGGGACCGCATGTGAGCAAATAGACGATGGGCCCCGCGCGTCCGCTGGCTGGTTGAGAAGAGAGATAGAGGAGTGCTTGAATCCTTTTAGGATGTTTAGGCTATGCTCGGCCAGCCTGCGTGGGATTCCTGGCATGTCTGAAGGGTGCCAGGCAAAAATGTCCCAATTTTCGCGTAGGAATTCTCGTAGTGCGGCATCTACATCAGGGTTTCATTGCGCCCCGATGGAGGCCATTTTTGTAGGGTGCATTGGATGGACTTGGAATTTGACTATTTCGTCCGCCGGTTTAAAGGAGGTGGACTTGGATCTTTTATCGAGTATCACGTCGTCCCTGTTCACCATGGAGCGCAGCGTAGTCAGTTCTTCGGCCGCCAGGGCTTCGGATAGTGCCTCAAGGGTCAGTGCGGCTGTCTTGTTTTCGGCGCGGAGTGCTATGTTTGGATCACTAGCAAGAGTGATGATTCCGTTGGGTCCAGGCATTTTGAGCATCATGTATCCGTAATGGGGTATAGCTTGAAAAATTGTGAATGCCTCTCGCCCTAACAGAGCGTGGTATCTGCTGCTGAATGGGGCCACTTGAAATGTGACCTCCACGGACCTGTAATTATCCGGCATGCCGAAAACCACATCCAGTGTGATTTTTCCTGCACAGGGCGCTTCCCGACTGGGTTGTGTTGCTTCGCTCAATGCGGCTCTAGTCTATTTCCATTTTTCGAAGGGTTTCCTCATAAATGAGGTTCAATCCGCTGCCACTGTCCTTTGGTAAGTCGAAAGCCGTCCACTATTGGACTGAGGACCAATGCGGCTGGTGCTTGGGCTGTTCGGAATTTAGGTTCATCACATGCATTAAAGGTAATAGCCGTGTCACTCCATGGGTCTATTGTTGCTACCTAGTAGACTTCTGTAAGGCTGTGGAGTGTTCGTTTCCGCATATTGTTTGATGCGAAAGTCTCGAAGACTGTTGATACCGTACTGGTATTCCTGGGCTGGTGCTCTGCGGATTCTGGAGTTAGAAGCTCCTCGCCACTTCTGGCCACCTGCCGGAGTATCCAACATGCTCTAAGGCTATGAGTTGGTGTGGCGCCCTCTGTACTATGAATTTTACAGGGTCCATTGAGCCATCCCTCCAGTATGGTTCCATACCCTATAGAGGGTTTTTGCTTTTTGGTGTTTAGCCCAGGTGCCTGGCAATAATGCGCCCTTTTATTTCGGACTGGGGTTTTATTCAGGACCGGATCGTCCCAGAATTTTATTTTGGTTTTCCGGACGCTTTCCATCGCACAGTATTTTCATACTATGGATGCTAAGTCAGCGAAGCGTGTAATTTCACGGCGACTTATGGCGTTAAGGATCCCGATGTCCGTACAATTATTGCAGAAGAATGAAATTGCATCCTCCTCGCGGCAGTCCTCTATCCTGTTCATAACCAGGAGGAATCTGGCCTAGTAATGGTGTACTGTTTCTATGGGCTCTTGCCGAATTTGGGATAGATCCCTTATATTTGGGTGGGCGGGTGGAGTTAAATCCGGAACCCCACCCAATCTGAGACTCAGGGGCCAATAAGTTTCCGAACTCGGAAGCTTGGGTTCTTGGATGTTGTCCAATGAATCTAGCCCGCTGCCTGACTTTAGGTTTAGGGCTTGAGTGGCGTCCTCCCCTCCGCGGGTATCCGGCTTGGAGGGATCGGGAATCCGAACATATCTGGTCCTTAGGATGGGTGAAGATTCGCCGCATTATTCCTCCACCACTTCGACGTGGTGGGTGACCTAGGGAGAGTCAATCTCTCTCGGATCGGGTTTTAGCCCAATCTGATCGTAGTCTGTGGTGACTCCTAGGGCGGCGATGCGATCCAAGAGCTCGTTTAAGGAAGAGAGCTCCATCGGATCTAACTGCTCGGCGAGTCCCGAGTTATCATGGAGATTGCTTTCGATGACCCGAGAAGTCATCGTCGGCGCGGCGGCCGAACAGGCGGTCATAAGAAAACTGCCTAGCCGGAGAGTTTGGCCGATAGCCAAAGCTCCTTTGGCGACAACGCCGTCATTAAAGACGGGATGCGGCATCCTTCCTGATGGCGATGGCACAGAGGAACTCTCAATGAAAGCACCATTGTCGGTGTCAAAACCGGCGGATCTCGTGTAGGGGGTCCCGAACTGTGCGTCTAGGCGGATGGTAACAGGAGACAAGGGACACGATGTTTTTACCCAGGTTTAGGCCCTCTCGATCGAGGTAAAACCCTACTCCTGCTTGATTAATATTGATGATATGGGTAGTACAAGAGTAGATCTACCATGATATCAGAGAGGCTAAACCCTAGAAGCTAGCCTATGGTATGATTGTTGTTCGTCCTACGGACTAAAACCCTCCGGTTTATATAGACACCAGAGAGGGCTAGGGTTACACAGAGTAGGTTACAATGGGAGGAGATCTACGTATCCGTATCGCCAAGCTTGCCTTCCACGCCAAGGAAAGTCCCATCCAGACATGGGACAAAGTCTTCAATCTTGTATCTTCATAGTCCAGGAGTCCGGCCAAAGGTCATAGTTCGGCCATCTGACACCCCCTAATCCGGGACTCCCTCAGATGTACTCTTCTTCCCAATACAAAAACTTGCATCCATTCTACTCCCTCCGTTGCACAATACATGCCTTCTATTTGTCAAAATATATATGTGTATCTAGACATGTTTTAGTATATAGGCACATCCATTTTTGGACAAATGGAAGTCAAGTATTTTGGAACGGAGGGAGTACATAATAAAAATTTTAAGTTAGCACAACTAGTCTAATCCGAGAGCACAACCGAAGATTTGGTCGGGTTCTTCCTCCTTTTGCCGACACGTGGGACATCCAGCATCCAGGTCGTGTCATGAAAGAAAATAGATTGGTAGTTGATAAGTTGAAGCCACGAGATGTGCATCTTGGGTTAAACTGTAAATAGAATCTTACTACTCTTGAGTAACTCCAAAAGCGGCCACCGAAGATCTTTCTTGGATTTGTTTTTCATCACCAGCAGGTCGAGGTGAAAGATGTGCAGGTTCAGTGGGTCCGCTTGCGTTTTCGCTGACATGTGGGACCGCATGTGAGCAAACAGACGATGGGCTCTGCACGTCCGCTGGCTGGCTGAGAAGAGAGATTGAGGAGTGCTGAGCACGGACTGCAGGAAATTTGTTCTACGTACTGTACCTCGATATAGGCTCGATATAGTGGGGTGGCATGGGCCATAACTAGCATTCACGTCTAGCACTACGGCACACGCCACCGACACGAGTCCCATCCGACACCAATTTTCTTGGAGTCCGTGCTATAGCCATCTCTTCTCCCTCCTGTTTTCTCAGCCATCGCGCGGTGGGTGGCGTGGGGGTTTGTCGATAGTCGGTTTGCTCAACTACGGTCCCACTTGTAAGTGAAAATGCAACACCGCACGCATTCCCGCTTGAGCAGCGTGCCGGACCAACCGTGTGGGGGTGTGACGCAAACACGGCAGGCTTTTCCTTTTGAACTCATAACTTGAAAATTTTGGTTCTGCTCCATGGCGCGATCGATAGATAGAAAATAATGTTTTTGCCTAGAGTAATGAGAAGTTTGGTTATGGCACTGTTCATGCATGGAGTACGTATGAAAATTATGAAGTTGATGCGAAAGGTAAGATAATTACTGTAGTATCATATACTACTACATGGATTTGACGGAAAGATAAAAATACATACAGATCCATCAACGACATCCTCACGCCCTAGTGCGCCGGGTCACCAACCGACGTGTGAGGAGCAGCGCGTTGGCGGCGGGCTCAACGTGCTTCTGAATAGTGCGTCCAAGGTTGCCCTGTGGTCCAAGAAGGCCAGCGTCCTATCGTCCTCCTCTTGCATGCACGTAGACATGGGTGATTATGTCCATGGTGTCTTGCCGCGTCAGGCGCTGCGCGGCGAGCGCGACCTCAAGGTGGACATTCTCCGGCGCGACGGCGGGCAGTCGCAGGGCCACCAGTGCGTCGAAGAGGTTGTCACCATAGTGGCCGTTGAGGGTGGCGGGCATCGACGAGCCTGGGCGCGTCAGCTGAAGGCTTATGTCAGAGTCATCCGCGATCTTCTTGACGACGGTGAACTTGTCGAGGAAACCGACAAGGACCTCGTCGAACAAGGAGATGAAGCTGTCTTCCAAGCGGCCCCTCGCCCTGCCGGCCTCAAGCAATACTACCTGGAGACGTTCCTCGTTGCCGGGCCGCAGGCCGGCGTCGTGGACCATCTGGCACAGCCGGCTGATTCTCGCGCTCATCGCCTCCATGGGTCTATCTTAGCTTCTACTAGTCAACTGATCTTGCGATTCGAGTGATCACTCTTGCCCTTGGTTAGCGTGCGTAGGAGCGTAGGATTTCGTACTACTCCTCGGCCCTCTACTGCACCTGCCTTTGGTTGTATGATAGGTGGTCCAGCCACCCCCTGGGCCCACGTGTCATTCACCCAAAGGCAGTTGTCGTAAGTCAATGAAGCTACGCCCCACGACGTGCCGGTGCAGTATAGTCATCTCACCAGACCTCTAGTTTGGGCCAAACGAGAGAAGTTTGATGTTTACTGGTTTATTGGTCCCCTTTGCATTTTGCACCAAGTTTTGACCTTTGATTTAACTAATAAAATGTTAATCTAATAAAATGTTGTGTAAGTCACATTACGAAAACCAAATAATCCCAAAACACTTAGGCACGGTGCATTAACTCCCTCCTTGTTTCTTATTTCGTGACATATCAACTAATGAGAGATGTGGGCCATGCATGCTTTCAATGACTTGAGACTACCAAACATGACATGCGGTGTTTAGTTCATTGCATCATTGCATGTAATCCTATTAATACTCTAGTTAGCAAGAAAACATTAAGTTCTCTCGCCGATAGGAATAAAACACCATGTATTTATTTACAGAGTGAGTAGTACATTTTTTTGTGACATGCATTACGAGATATTGCTAGTCAAACTAAAATCCAGATGGATGTGGTAGTACTCCTAAATCCAGACGGTGGTGCTACTAGTACTAGTAGTAGTACTACCAATGTAGTACTCCTAGGAGTACTAGCACTCTACTACCCGTTGGTCAAATTATTACGTGCTGCTCCTCACAGTGAAGTGACAAGACCCTGCGCCGGACATGACACCTGAGTATAGGCGCCGTGTTCGGTATACCATAGTCAGCCTCACCGTCTGCAGTCACTATCATCATGGCTGTAGAGCTGGCCTGCTTACAACTAGCCCTATTCGACATAATTTCCCGTGTGTAGATGCCCGTGCATAGCACGGAACACCAAGATTGGGGGTGGACTGCTCCGGTAGCGGCCATCGCGCCAGATTTTTCCATGGCCTTCTAGATGTGGTGGGGAGGAGATAAGGTTGATTGTGACAGACAAGGAGTTGTTTGTAAATAGGGAACAAGTGTGGGCATCTTTTTGCAAAAATGGAGAAGCTTGGTTTGTATGCGTCAAATCTAGATCCGACGGCTACTAGTGAAAGATGGGATTCACAACATCATCACCAACTCATGACCTGTTTGATTCGTAGGATTTTGAAAACGCAGGAATAGGACACGGCAATATTACAAGTTTCAAACTGATATTACAAATGTTAGGAGTAATGCTGCATCTAGGAAGAGGGAATTACTAGGAAGTTCACGTAAGAACTTTCGTTAATTTAGGTGGATGCAGCGTTATCGTACAAACTAAAATCCACCGCCCTGACAAGTCACTAATGGGCAAATAAGTTTTCGAGTCTCTGGCCACTTGATGTTTCAAAAACAAATTCAGCTTATGCGGAGACTTTGTCATTTAGGCTTAGATGCTTGCGGTGATCAGCACGCCATTCATTGTTGCGCCAGAGAACGCCAAACCTCATTACCTTGAGCACACTTGCCTCCAGAACAAAGAACCTGGCCAATTTAATCTCAGATGTGCTGCCTCGGTAGTCGATCAAATCAATTTCTGTAAGATGGAGATCTAGGCATTCGATGAGATTGTTATAGTGCAGCACATTTTTCACTTTCGGGTCTTTTTTTATCTACAGCTGGCTGCATAAGATTGCCGTGTCATCAAGACGTACCAATATCATTCGCTCATATGATAGGGTTGGCTGGCTAGTGATATTTTTTCACTCTCTCTCTCTCCCTCTCTCTCTCTCTCTGTTTCTGTTTCCTCTCATTTAACTAGGAGCACGTGAAGAGCTTGGGCATTTGTTGCCTTACACTATGTGACCGATGCCATATTTTGCAAAAGTATGCCACATAATACGCATCAATGTCAAATCAAAAGATTTTGGCACCGCTCTCGAGATGTGAGAGAGTTGGCACCGCTGTGCACACAGACCCACATGTATAAACAAATCAATCAAACCAACTACACTAGCCTCTCACTCTCCCAAACAAGTGTTTTTTATTGCCTCAGTCCTCTCTCTCTCTTCCATGCAGTGTTTTTTCATTGCGTGAGTTAATTTGGCACCAGAGCAAAGTAGGTGCTCCAGATTGGGGCACCAGGTGAGCAATGGAGGGGCATCGATGCCAAATGCATCACAAGTGAATTGGGCACATGTTTTGGCCTACATAGCCCACTTTTGTACTCCCTCTGTCCCAAAATTCTTGTCTTAAATTTGTCTAAATACAGATGTATCTAGTTACATTTTAGTGTTAGATACATCCATATCTAAACAAATGTAAGATAGGAATTTTGGGACGGAGGGAATACTACCTCGTATTTAGTATAAAATTTTGACCATAGATTTACCAAAGAAAATGCCAATGCATGTCGCTAAAAATTACACAATTTGAAATTATGTTCAAATACGAATCCAACGATATAGTTCTTAGTGACATGCATTAACATTTTGTCAGTTAAATCTATGGTCAAATTTTGATACTACAAAATTGGAAGAGTAAACCAGGACGGAGGTAGTACTTGCCCTTAGGGTAACCATAGAGTTACTGGAGTATTCTAAGTTACTTTCCACTATGACTAGCCTAGGCTACTATAGTAGTACAACACAAAAATGATGCAGGTCATCACGTGAGAAAAAATACTAAAAACATTTCTTTCGGTGCAGTGCGTAGATGTAGTTTTGAACACTACACTTGTCATCATAATTTGGGAAAATTACGAAAAAATTGAGTTACGTTGTGATTACCGTTTACTAATAGGAAAGAAGTTTCACCTCGATGAGTAGCTTCTCCGTGCATGGAAAGCATGTAAGGAATCCAACAACTTGATCCAGATTGGGGCCGATAGATTTTAGTGCTAAGATCTTCACTTTGCGCATGGACTGGGTCAAGCTTGTGGGAATAATTTTCCGGAAGACGGTCGTAAATACATCAAGAAGAAATTTAAAAATGTGAATTTCAAGAAGACGGAGAAGAAGATGAGTGTTGTACCTGAACGATTACGGATCCAATAAAGAGTTCGGAGAATTTGGCAGACGAGTACACCAACGATGTCAATTTCGGCGCGTCAATGACCCTGATTTTTGTTGGACCTTCTAGATCCGATACAAGCAATCTCTCAAGAAAAGGCGCATTCTCAATGACCATAACGTGGAACAGCTGGAGTGATCTCTTCCCAATTGATGTCTTGTTGCGGGGCCAGCAAGACACATAAATCCATCGGAGATTCATCGAGGCGATGTGGAGGCTAATGAGCCCGTGGATCTGGTCAAGACGAAGGTACTCGAGCGCAGTACAGCTGCGGAGCAGGTGCTCCATAGCCTTCTTAGAGATGACAACGTCGAAGAGGTCGAGCTGCTTGAGTTGAGGGAGAAGAAGGGCACGCGCGGCATTAATCTAGGGAAGATAGCAGGAGCTGGAGCTGGCGTGGCGCAGCGTTGGCGTGAGGCGGAGCGCGGACGGCGGCAGAGAGGGACATCGTCTAGCTTCAAAGCTGAGCTCCTCGAGCTGATCTAGGGCAGGGGATAAGAACCACTCGTCGAACTTGGGTTGGACCTTGCAGTTGGTACTGAACATGCGGATGTCAAGGCGTCTGGCTGGCCCAGGGTGCGATGAAAGGATCTTGGAGACTGTGGCCATGTGTTTGCAATCCCCGTCGCAGAGGCAGCTGTCGACAGTGAGGTTGAGGGGGACGCAGCGCCAAAGGGGGCGCCACCGCCGGGAGAGCAGGGCGGTCCACACGGCAGATTTGGTGGGGAGGAGGCCGATGATGACGAGCAGCATGTCGTCGGGGAGGCTGCTAATGAAGTCCAGGCTCGTCGGATGCGGTTTTGGCTCAAGCGGCCTCCGCTAGTTGGCTGCCTCACCGTCCATCTCAACCGGTGGCGACGCCGGTGTACATGTGTGCTGGTGTGTGTTGTGTGCTGGGTGTGCGCGAGTGCGTCCTTCTGTGCATGCCGCCGCGCAGGGGTGAATTGTGCGCGAGTGCGTCCTTCGCGCGCAAGAAGTTTGTCCTCAATGCGCCCTCAATTTACTAGCGTGCAGGGTGCTACCCCGTGTGGTTTCAACTTTGTTTCCTTCACCACGTGTCAGATGGGCCTCTAGTTTACTTATTTTCACCCACTGCCACATGGGCCAGCACACCAAGATACAGAACACGAGCTGACAACGCAGCGTGTGGATTGGTTGACCGGTCAACTAAAGAATATACAGAGATATACGCTGACATAGTGAGCGTATAATCCGTTGGTATAGAGAGTTCGAGTGAGAGGGGAGGCCCGTGAGAGATAGCAGAGAGAGAGTGAGAGAAAGAGCTACTCCCTCCGTTCGATAATGTAGTTACAACATTTTTTTAAAGTCAAACTTTTGAAACTTTGACCAAGTTTATAAAGAAATTACTTATATCGGCAATACCAAAGATAAATGATAGTATGAAGTAAGTACATGTTGTGATGAATCTAATGATCGTTCTAGATGTAAATGTTTTTCTCCACATATACCTAGTCAAACTTTTTTGAGGTTTGACTTTTCAAAACATCCATATGCTTATGGACGTGACAGAGTCCCTGACGAGAGAGAGAGATAGATAGAGAGTGTGTGAAAAAAGTGTGTATGCGTGTGTGAAAGAGACATGGACAACACACGATAAAAGTGGTGAAAAAGCATGCGTGTCTTATGCAAACATATCACACATGCATCTTTGACAATGAAGGCAAGGTGAGGAGATAGTGTGTGGTTGTTTGGAACCGAGAGAGGAAGACCCCTAGCACGTGGCCAAGAGGGGTCTGACAAACAAGGGAGAGAGGTCGAGAGAGATGTACGGAGAATATGCAGACATGGGGAGGAGAGAGTGTATGTTTGTCATAGAGAGATCACCTGGAGATCGTGATGGGACTACATGGGTGGGAGATCGAGTGACAAGGTGTCTGCGTGATAGAAGATGCCCCGAGAGATATCGAGATAGACGTATGGATGGAAGGAGACAATACGTGTGTTCCTGATGGCTAGTAAGAGATAATCATACTTATGAGGGGGGGGGAGTGCTTGCACCTATGTCCCTGTTTGGATACTCTAACTCAGTTAGAGGTTAGAGTTAGATTCTAACCCTGAACTAACTCTAAGTAAAGAGGTGTTTGGATGGCAGGGTTAGATGGAGCGCGGATACGGCGAGGCACCTTCATGGGCGCTGCGAGAGGGAGGGAGGGAGAGGATGAGAAGCTTCAAGGAAGTGGGGAGGGATCTGCTGTGGGGAGAGCGAGACAAAAAGGTGTTTATTAGTGGTCCTAAGAAGAACTAACCCAAATAAGCACCTCTTGGATGGGTTAGTTTTTTTGGATGGGTTAGATGCATCTAACCTAAACTAACCCTCCTGTTTGGATCTTTTTGGGTTAGTTGACTCCAAACTGACCCAAACTAACTCTAACCCATGGATCCAAACAGAGCCTATGATGGAGTGAGGGATTATGGTACTTAGGGGGGTGCGTGTCACATGGAGAGAGAACAAGGGCGGAGAGTGTTGGATGGGTCTGTATGTATAGCGCGAGTGAGACATGTGTATGTGTGAACCAGGGAGATATAAGGCCCGTTTGGCTTGCGTCGTGAGCATCTTTTGCGTGGCCTGGGATTGTGGCTGGATTTCATGCACGCTTGTTTGGTTGCTACCCTGTGAAAAAGAAAGCCCGCCTAGGTTGCACTTTAAGTAGCCTGGCTGAACTCCAGACACTGCAAGTAGCCTGGCCCAAGCGACCGATTTCGAACGCCTGGCCGTGCATGGTCGTGCGGCCACGAGGCTAACAACAACATGGATGGGTATTAGCATTAAATAATTGATGCATGGATTGATTGATGGGACGTTGATGCTTTGCCTGGCCCAGGCATGAACCAAACGCTTCAGCACCACACAAGCCTGGCCAGGCAAAAATATTTTACATATCACATCCACACCAGGCAATACCGACCATCAAGGCATGAGGGTCAGGTCACGAACCAAACTGACCAATAAAGTTTGAGAGAGATTGAGGAGCCCCGATAAGGCTGAGTGGTGCGTCAGATAGCTGAGAGGGGGAAAGAGATATTCCATCCGCTCGATAATGCAGTGCATGTAAATTTTTTAGAAGTCAAACATTGGAAACTTTGATTAGGTTTACGCAAAGGTTATTTATATCTACAATACCAAAGATACATCATACAAAACTACATCTCATGGTGAATCTAATGGCATATGTTTGTCCTACTAGATGTAATTCTTTTTCTCCACGTACATGGTCAAACTTTGTGATGTTTGACTTTTCAATAAATCTATGTGCTATGGATGGAGGTGAGTGCCTCAGTCGAGACAGATCAAGTGCGTGTGAAGGAGAATGAGTAAGTGTGCAAAAAGAGTATGTGTGTGAAAGATAAAGTGACAACAGACGATAAATTAGAGAGAGAGAGAGTGAGTTTTTTCGTTTCTTATGCGAACATATCACGCATGCATCTCGGAGATGGAAAAGCGAGGCGAGGAGATACATGAAGATAGCTAGTGTGTGATTGTTTGCAGCGGAGAGAGACACCCCTGTAGCACATGTCCAATAGAGGTCTGGCCAACAAGGAAAAAAGGTCGAGAGGGACACATGGATGGCATGGACACATGGGGAGGGAGAGAGGGGGTGTTTGTGATAGAGAGATCCCCTCGAGATCGTGAGGGGACTATATGGGTGGGAGATCGAGGGAGTGCATGCGCGATAGAAAGATGCCCCGAGAGAAATCGAGATAGACCATGCACATGTTTGTGATGGAGACTAAGATTAGCTAGTCATATACATATACGGGGGACTGCGTGTGCCTACAATTGAGTGAGAGACCATCATACTTGGCTAGCTGGGCATGAGATTGTGTGTGTGTGTGTGTGTGCGTGTGAGATGGAGAGAGAACGATGGAGAGAGATAGAGTTTTAGATGGGCCTATCAAGTGTGAGTGAGATATGCATGTGTATGTGTGACCCAGGTGGATGGAGAGTTTGAGAGAGGGGGGAAGAGCTCCGAGACGACATAGTGGTGTGTGAGAGAGTTACGGGCAAAGAGACAAGGAATTTGTGTGCGTACGATGATTGCACCAAAGATATCTAGCTTGGACTAGCTAGAGTATCATACATAGTGTGCGAGAGAGACCTATAGATGGTGTATATATGAATGCGGACTAGAAAGACCCCCCCCCCCACACACACACATACAGAGAGAGAGAGAGAGAGAGGGAGAGTGACCAACAAGGTTTTTATGTCGGATGCGTGCGACAGAATTGAAGATTGTCGGCGAGAGAGTGATAGAGAGAGAGAATAGGAGTCCGGGAGAGGGGGAGGTCGCGTTTTATGCATCAAAAACTGATATAAACTTGCATTCAAATATTTAAATTGGAGACCATGTTGTCTGCAATCCACACATGAACGGATATATGCATATATCAAACAAGTCCATTAAGTTGACTTTCAACATGTTCATGGAGTACTATAATACTGTACAACATGCTACTCGATTGAGGTGTTCAATTTTGGATTTAGTTCACTATTTTGACCTACTGAACGAGCTAGTTCATTGAATCGAGATATTTCATTTTGGGTTTGATTCGCGTTTTTGAGTGGGTCAACTATTTGTCATATAGTAAACCGCTAGCAACGAGCATGTAAAAACACATTACTCCCGAGCATCATCTCTCCATCTAAAAAAGAAGTGGGAAGCTAATATTTCAAATTTTGATTCGAATCGACTTGGTAAGGTAGACGTGGATGCTCGTTCTCCCAAAATTTCAACGAACCGTTAAACATCCTCTCTGCTCGGTGGAATTTGCCCGAGCAAATAAATGGGAGATGTGAAATTACCGTCCTATGTGGGACACGCATCAATTGTCCGTTGTACATCGAGGGTAGGTTCATAACTTCATCCAAGCGCGCCTTCTCCTCGGCCGAAATGACATGTGCCGAATAATTCATAAACCATGGTCGGCAAAACATGCCCTCCTCGCCCGAAATAGCTCGCTCCCACTATTTCAAAACACGCTCTCCTCGCCCGAATTCGCTTGCGCCCACTATAGTTCAAAACACGCCCTCCTCGCCCGAAATCCTCCCGCCCACTATTTGGGCAGAAGCAAAGTTACTCTACTATCCCCGACCCTCAGTACACAGACCCAAGCCGAGAAGCCTATAGGCAAGGGTAGAACTGTAACTCCCCCTCACATTTCAGACAAATGCGTCCGTAAGACATGGTTCC
>NC_057810.1:49036550-49136742 GCF_018294505.1 Triticum aestivum
CCGCCCCCATTCATACCTCGTGGGCGCCAAATCACCTTCTCCCCAGGAAGCTCCCTTCTCCCGAGCCGCGAAACCTCGACCCCACCTCCATGGCACCCCCACCGCACCAATTTCACAGCCGCCCTCCTCCCTAATGCCGGAGACGCTGTCCAATTGCCGTCGTGCACTGGGTCATGTGCCTCTTACTCCGTGCTGCTGGTGCTGCCTCGACGATGGCCGCGTGAACCGTATCGGAGCCGATTCACCCCCATCGTTGTTCACGGCGCCGGAGCGGCTCCAACTTCGGATCCGTCCAGAGTCCTGGCGCTACTTCCGCGTAGCCGTTACCGTCGCGACATCGCTCTTTCCCTGTCGTCGGTCACCATCGCAACTGCACCGGCCTCACCGACTCGGCAGCTGGACCTACGTACTTCACCATGCCGCCAGATAGGTCGCACCCTCATCTGAAATCACTTTATTTAGGCGTCAGTTGTTTGAATTTTTATTCTGGGCCAATCGATTCCCAATGGGAAGCAGCACCCCTCGAGGCGGCGGAGCTCCTAGGCTGCCGGTTGGCTTGTGTCTAACATAATGGTACGGGTCGCAAGTTCGCCGCGGAAGCAGCGTTTAGATGGCTATATTTTAGAGTTGCGTGGGTTGAAGGTACTGCCGCCGCCGGATCTGGATGACGGGGAGTCTTTGTGGATTGGCCCGGGGGCGGCGCAACCACGGCAGTGCGGTGGGGCGGGGAGCGGGGTTTTGGACGGGGCCATGGACGGCGGAGGCAGGCTGCTCTGCCGTTGGTCGTGGCTCTTCGGGGAAGATTCCGAACAGTGTCAGCCGGGAGGCAAGACGGCCATCAAGCCATACGGCTTAGATCGGACAGTACCAAAATAAAATAAAATCGTGTGACCCCAATTTAGTCTTCAGTCAACAGACGTGTGACCACTCTCGTACCTTGCTGTTGATCTCTTTGTGTATTTCTTCGGATCAAAGAGATATGTCGTTCTTAACTTTATGCGTTATCTACATCTTCAGACACACCGTCTTCCGACTCACCGCAGCTGCTCCAACATGGGAAGCATACACCAGAAGGGAGCTACAGCCCCACTCAATAGTTCCCTTCATCGAATGTGCGTGCCCGACATGGACATCGACAACAACTGTAGGTCCATCGACAAGTCAGCACATGATGCTCAATCCTATGGATGGCAACCAGATAGGTTGTACCCTCATCTTACTTGTGTACAACATTTATGGCTTTGTTATTCATCTAAGCACGGAAAATAGATCATCACATTTCACTGTATATTCATGTTGATCTCTTACGGGTCTTGTTCAGGAGTTCACGTTGTTCCATAGTTCAGCTAAGATACTTGTTCTTTAGGTAATGTTGTTCCATAGTTATCATCCATCAGCCAATGCTATCCCACAGGCTGGTGATTATAGTATTATACCACTTCTAGTATTACCTATGTTGTTCTTTAATACTTTTGTGTGCCATCTAGTTAATCTCGAGTACAAACGATACATATTCTGTAGCTTTCATCTGTGTTCTCCCATTAGTTTATGAGACCTGTTGCTGCTAGTTAACCCCAGTCCTACTATTTAGGTCGTCTCCTACAGGCACTCATTTACATAAATCTAACTACTAGTTGTCTTCCATGCATGTCAGATATAATTGCATACACTGATATATCCACAAGAACCTCACGGAGCAATGTAAAGGCCAATAAACTTGATGTCAATGATACCCAATATGATGGAACATGTAAAGGCAGTTCTTCAGAAGACTTGCAGAAAGATGATGAATCCTCTTCACCCCACAAGGTCCTTGCTCTAACTTGGCCTGTGATATGGGTACAACATGCATATAATGTCCTGGAGTGTATCTACTCTGTTGCAATGCCATGTCCTTAGCATGCTGATCATGCATGTAAATATGTCATGCCTTCCTGTTTTTCAGTACCTATTCCATTCATGATAACATGTTTTCAAATTCAAGTACTGTCATTCTACTCTATCGTAATGCCATCTGCTTAATTTGGACATCATGATTCTGAATATCTTATGCATTGTTATTCATAGGTATGTACTTCATCTGTCTGTCATACCATTTTTTTTACATTGAAGTGTTGTTCTAGTGCTCAGTTGCAATGCCATCTTATTTTCCCAATCATACACGTGAATGTTTCCTTGGTTATTTCTTTATGTATTCTGCTAGCATATAGTTTTACATTCAACTAGTTTTTTTGGTTGTGTTGTCCTATCGTATCCCTAGCTCTTACACCATACTCCCTCCATCCGGATTACATGTTGCCAAAATGGATAAAAAAGGATGTATCTAGAACTGAAATATGCCTAGACCCATCCATTTTTTTCCGGATGGAGGGAATACATGTCAATATGTCATGCCTTTCTATTCTTCAGTACCTATTCCATCTCTCTGTTGTCTCATGTTTTATAATTAAAGCACCATTCTTCTATACAAGGCATGCAAGGGGAAGACGACTATGTTAGAATCTGAAGGGTTACAAACAAGGCCTTTGCAAAAGATCCAAACGCCAGGAGATAATAAACCAACTCCATTTTTTATAGATACTACTCTTGCACAGAGAAACCCAACAACTACTGATAATAAGCAGATTCCAGTGGCCAAAGAACTAGTCCGCTCCAGTCGAGCAAAAATATGTCAACTCAATTCTAAGAAGCGTGTGCGTATCCTTGCATCACGAAATTTTATAGCATGTTGATCATATTTTCTACATGTTTCTTACTCATCTATCTCTTAGAAAATAAGCTTAACAGATAGAAGAATTTCTGCAATGGTATCGTTTCTGAGGAAAGATTCTTGCAGGAATTCTCTGTGCTCCAATGTAGATGTAAGTACTGGTTGTATATCACTATATTTTTACATCAGCATGTATTTTGTTAATCGGCGTGAATCCAACCTTTATCTGATCTAATTTTAGTTGTAGCAAAATGTATGACTAAAGGCCACAATGTTGATTTTTGTAAGGAAAACTGCCTGGTAGTTCCGCATCCTGAGTTGCATGAGTGTACTATCTCATATCAGTGGATTTGAATACTTTGGTTCTGCGGTGGGTTTCTCAATGTTTTTTTTACTGTGTTGTCCTGTCGTATCCCTAGCTCTTACATCATACTCCCTCCGTCTGGATTAAATGTCGCAGGAATGGATAAAACTGGATGTATCTAGAACTGAAATACGCCTAGACCCGTCCATTTATTTCCGAATGGACGGAATACATGTCAATATGTCATGCCTTTCTATTCTTCAGTACCTATTCCATCTCTGTTGTAGCCTGTTTTATAACTGAATCACCATTCTTCTATATAAGGCATGCAAGGGGAAGACGGCTCTGTTAGAATCTGAAGGGTTACAAACCAGGTCTTTGCAAAAGATCTAAATGCCAGGAGATAATAAACCAACTCCATTATTCATAGATACTGCTCCAGCACAGAGAAACCTAACTCCCACTGATAATAAGCAGATTCCAGTGGCCAAAGAACTAGTCCGCTCCAGTCCAGCAAAAGAATCTCAACTCCATTCTAAGAAGCGTGTGCGTATCCTCACATCATGAAATTTTATAGCATTCTGATCATATTTTCTACATGTTTCTTATCCATCTCTCTTTTAGAAAATAAGGTTAAACGATAGAAGACTTCCTCCATTGGGATCGTATTCTAGGAAAATATCTTGGGGGAATTCTCTGTGCTACAATGCTGATGTAAGTACATATTGTATATCACTATATTTTTACATCAACATGTATTTTGTTAATCGGCGTGAATCTAACCTTTATCTAATCTAAAATTAGTTGTAGCAAAATGTTAAAGGCGCCAATGTTGATTTTTGTAAGGAAAACTGCCTGGTAGTTTTGCATAATGAGCTGCATGAATGTACTATCTCATATCACGCACATTACTGAATTGTAGTGCTTCTCTGGTTGCCCATTCATTCATTGTGTCAATGTTGCTTTTGTACTACCTTACCTGGCTGATGATAGCTGTGACATATTGTGTTAATTTGGTGTAGGCTACTTGCTCAAACGTTCGTTGTGTCAATGTTGCTTTCCTATTATCGGACTTGGCCAATGATAGCAATGCTAGTGTGTTAATTTTTTGCAGGCTGCTGAAGATAAGAAGACAAACTCTGAACACAGCAAGGCAACCCCATTGTTTCTTTCCAGTAAATCTAGGCCAGGTAATATGGCAATAACTCATAATTATGTTATGATGCAGTGGTCGAGACACTCTCCACTATCAATAATACAAGCCTGCCAAAATCGCCATCTGAATCTGTTCAGTATCCTATGTCTCGAATGCAACAGAATAAATGTATGTTTGTGAACAAATTAATGGCTGAAGCAATGATGGAAATGGTGGATGAATCAGAGGTGCAGAGTCGTGCGACACAACAACTGATCAATGTTTTCAGAGACAGTGTAGCAAAGCAGAAAGAACTTTCCCACATGCTTATGGGTGTCATCTATGCTGAGGTTGCAGATTGTGACGTTGTAGATGGTTAGGTTCTGCTCATTTATTTCACTGGCATCAATCCTTGATTTCCCAATGGATGTAATTTCCTGTAATATATGCTGGATGTGCAACGTTATTCCCTGTATGTCGTACCTTTGCGTGATCGGTTTTGGTCCTGTGCATAATTTCTCGTCGTAATGGGCTCAAATTATCTAATTTGGCCTAAAGACATGTACGAACTTTAGTGGGCCCATTAAGTTAATGGGCCGTTACTAGGCCGAAAGTTAATGGTCGGCCCTCTTACCTCCCGGGTCGTTAATAGGCCGACATTGAAGCGGGAAACAGGTGGCCCTAGTTTATTTCATGGGCCGTTAACAGGCCGTTACTAAGTTTGGGCTACATATGGCCCAACTATACTGTAGGCCTTTAGCAGGCCGAAAGAGACAGCGGGCTTGTACTGGACCATGAAGACCATGGGCCACTAAGAGGCCGAAAGTCAGGTCGTATTGTAAATGGCCCAACTGTGTTGTAGGCCTTTAGCAGGCCGAAAGGGAAACCGGGCTGGTATTGGACAATGAAGGGCATGGGCTGTTAAAGGGCCAAAACTAAGGTCTGACTACAAATGGCCCAACTCATTTATGGTCCGTTAACAGGCCGAAAGTCACACAGGGCCGGGAATTGGCCCAACACTTAAATGGGTCCCTAAAAGGCCAAAACTCAGGTCCGACTAAAAATGGCCCAACTGATCTATGGGCCGTCAACAGGCTGAAAGTGATACCGGGCCAGAAAATTGGCCCAGCACATAAATGGGCCGCTAAAAGGCTAAAACTCAGGTCTGACAACAAATGGCCCATCAAATTTATGGGCCGTCAACAGGCTGAAAGACACACCGGGACGGAAAATAGCCCAACATTTAAATGGGTCGCTAAAAGGCTGAAAGATGTACATCCTAAAAATTGGCCCATCCATTAAACGGGCCGTTAACAGGCCGAAATCTCATCGGGCTGATATTGAGCCCAGATATATAGCGGGCTGTTAACGGGCTCAAATCTGTAACGGGCCATTGACGGGCCGAATTGGCTCATCTCGTCTGGGCCGTGGGCTTAAATGGACCTGACACAAGTAGGCCTTATATAGGCTGGCCTGCTAATTTTTACAGGGCCGGCCTTTTCACAGGAATGGGCCTCTGTTGGGCCGTGCCACATGTCGACGTACCATAGGCGTCTTCCGTCCAATGAGTGGATGACATCTGTCCCAACGGTGAGCCGACACGTGTTTCCTCCAGCCAATGGTGATTTTACACGTGGAAAATCCCCATTGGTCGGGGCTGTTAATGGGTTATCGGATCCAAAACCCGACTCGATAGCTTAACGGTGTTCCGTTACGGTGGATGCCACGTGTCAGTCACCCTTGACGAAAGCACTTCTGTGACGTGTGATTTATCATCATGGAAGTGGACACTTCCGTGATGATAATTTTGGTAATGTCATGGAACATTTCTACGACAGCACAGGTATGACTATCTTGATTTTGTCATAAATTTGTCATGGTTGTACATGCATGACAAAAAACGCGACCTACTGTGACAAACACGTATCATCACGGAAGTGTATTTTTTTTGTAGTGCACACAACGGTTACCATACATGCATGCTACGGGACTTGCAAACCTCAACACAAGTATTTCTCAATTTCACAATTACTCAACTAGCACGACTCTAATATGACAACCTTTATATCACAAAACTATTGCAAGGAATCAAACATATCATATTCAGTGATCTACAAGTTTTATGTAGGATTTTATGACTAACCATGTGAATGACCACTTCCTGTCATCTCTCTAAATAGATATTAGTGAAGCAAGAGAGTTTAATTCTTTCTACAAAAGATATTCCCACACTCTAACAAATATAAGTGAAGCAAAAGAGCATTCTGCAAATGGCGGTTTTCTATGTGAAGAGAAACAAGCAATCCAGACTTCAAATGAAATAAGTGAAGCACATGAAGCATTCTATAAAGCCATACTCAAAAGATTTAAGTGAAGTGCAATGAGCATTCTATAAATCAACCAAGGACTATCTCATACCAGCATGGTGCATAAAATAAAAGTGAAAACTAAATGCAAAAGACGCTCCAAGACTTGCACATATCGCATGAACGAAACGAATCCGGAAACATACCGATACTTGTTGAAGAAAGAGGGGATGCCTTCCGGGGCATCCCCAAGCTTAGCCATTTGAGTCTCCTTGAATATTTACTTGGGGTGCCCTGGGCATCCCAAAGCTTGAGCTCTTTCCTCTCTTCCTTTTCCTCATATCGAGACCTCCTCGATCAAACACTTCATGCACACAAAACTTCAATAGAAAACTCGGTAAGATCCGTTAGTATAATAAAGTAAATCACTACTCTAAGTACTATTGCAAACCCATTCATATTTTGTTTTTTCATTGTGTCTACTGTAATATAGCCTTTCCATGGTTTAATCCACTGATATAAATTGATAGTTTCGTCAAAACAAGCAAAGTATGCATCAAAAACAGAATCTGTCAAAAACAGAATAGTCTGTAGCAATCTGAACATTCACCATAATTCTAGTACCCCACAACTTGTACGAAAATTAGGAAAAATAAAAAATTTGTACAGCAAGACAGTGCAAAAAGAATCATAACCATTTTACGTAGAAAATGTAAAATCGTGCATTACAGCCAAAGTTTTTGTCCTGCACCGCACAAACCAACAAGCATTGTAAACATCCTAAAGGCAAACCTTGGCACATTATTTTTATAATACAATGAAATTATAAAAGGGGAAAATTATTTTTGTTGAAATTTTCTGTAATTAAGATTCACAAAGTTTCCCTGAGCATGAACAAAGTTCAAGGAGCTCTCCCACTTCAACAATGCTTGTCTTTCTCACTTTCACTTTCCTTTTTGAAAAGTTTTGGGTTCCCCTCTTTATTTTTTTGTTTTTAAACTATATAAAAGCACTCAACAGAAATAAATGACTCTCTAAAACTTCCAGGTTGTCTCCCTGGCAGCGCTTTCTTTAAAGCCATTAAGCTATAGGCATATAGTGCTCAAGTAGTGGATCCACCCGGATCCCAAGGTATATCAAAGCCAATTTTAATTAACAATGATTTGTGATTTAGTAGTGAGCACAAAGTAACATATATCATGCAACAACGAAGTCTAACTCTCTTCCTATGCATCGGCATGTCATAAAAGAACAATTCATGCACACATAGTAAAGGCCAATGCATAGTATAAGCAGTTTCTTGCAATTTTATCATATTGGAAACATAGAGAGGTGGAGATGTAGTTCCACTCTCATAATAATTGCAAGTAGGAGCAGCAAGCACATGCATATTATATGTATCAAAATCATCATGTGGAGTAGTAAAACGCAACCCATCAATATAATCCTTAGTAAGAACAAACTTCTCCGATATAGTGTAGTTTGGAGAATTCAAAAAGATAATAGGACTATCATGCGTGGGTGCAATAGCAACAATTTCATGTTTAACATAAGGAGCTATAGCAAGTTCATCTCCATAAGAATCATTCATATTGGCATCATGGCCACAAGCATAGCAAGCATCATCAAAAAGGGATATTTCAAGAGAATCAACGGGATCATAACAATCATCATAGCAATCATCCTTCGGTAAGCACGAAGGGGAATTGAACAATGTATGAGTTGAAGAGTTACTCTCATTAGAAGGTGGGCACGGGTAGCTAATCCGCTCTTCCTCCTTTTGTTCTTCCCTCTCCTCATCATCTTTTTCATCCAATGAGATCACAGTTTCATCAATTTCTTCTTCCATAGCTTCCTGCAAAATATTATTCTCTTCTTGGACAGCGGAGAATTTCTCAATACATGGTTTAACATAGACATTCGAGGTATAATTATAATAACATATTCAAGTATGGCAAAGTTTTCAGAATTGTAAAGAGTGGCATCATACTTTTCAATCAAAGAAGCAATTTCATAAGCACCCTTAAAAGCAACAAATTCTTCAATTTGTTGAACATCATAGTAATTATAAACATCCTTAGCATACAAAGATACTATTCCATTATCAATAAACTCACATTGGTAGGGAAGGTGTTTCCTAGGGTTTTCAGAACAACAAGTAATATCATACATTTCACATAAATTCCAAGCATAGCATTGCAAACGATGAATTTGATCCAGTAAAAGTTTCCCTTTTTTAGATATACACGGTCGCACATAACAAGCATGCTCATCTAAAGATTTGCCCTCAACTAAGTTAGTTGGGGTTTCAGCATGAGCACAAAGGGATCGAAGATGATCCAAGTAAAAAGCTTCAGGAGTGTGATCGATTTTGAGTGGTTCTTTAACCATTGGTTCAGTAGGTACAACTAATTTTTTTGGTATTTTGTGTTTCCTACCCATAACTAAATATAGAAAACAACTAAGAACAGCAATTAAAAATTACTTAGTGATAAAGCAAACAAGCACACATGAGAATAATCACCCCATGCTATGACTCCCCGGCAACGGCGCCAGAAAAAGGTCTTGATAACCCAGAAGTATGGGGGATAATTGTAGCCTCTTTCGATAAGTAAGAGTGTCGAACCCAACGAGGAGCTAAAGGTAGAACAAATATCCTCTCAAGTCATATATGCCACTGATACGACTCTACACACGCGTAGTGTTTGCTTTACCTAGAACAAGTATGAAACTAGAAGTACTTTGTAGGTGTTGTAGGATAGGTTTGCAAGATAATAAAGAACACGTAAATATAAACTAGGGGCTGTTTAGATAAAGAAGCAATAAAGTAAATATGGTGAGTGTGGAAAAGTGGTGCTAGGAGTTGTGAAATTGTCCCTAAGCAATTGACTACTTTACTAGACTGATAGCAAGTTTTATGTGGGAGAGGCATAAGCTAACATACTTTCTCTTCTTGGAACATATGCACTTATGATTGGAACTCTAGCAAGCATCCGCAACTACTAAAGATCATTAAGGTAAAACCCAACCATAGCATTAACATATCAAGTCCCCTTTATCCCATATGCCACAACCCCCTTACTTTGGTTTATGCTTCTCTCACTCAAGCAACCCACTGTAAGTGAATCATGAACGTATTGCAACACCCTACAACGGGAATCCCTCACGCTTGCGTGACACGGAGGGCACAATAGGACAGCAACATAACCACAAGCAAATTAAACCAATCATAGCAATTCATCAATCACCGATAGGACAACGAAAATCTAGTCAGACATCATAGGATGGCAATACATCATTGGATAGTAATATGAAGCATAAAGCACAATGTTCAAGTAGAGGGTACAGCGGGTTGCGGGAGAGTGGACCTCTGAATATAAAAGGGGAAGGTGATGGAGATGTTGGTGAAGATGGCGGAGGTGTTGGTGTAGATCACGGTGATGATGATGGCCCCCGACAGCGCTCCGGCGCCACCGGAAGCGAGGGGGAGAGAGCCCCCTTTCTTCTTCTTCTTCTTCTTCTTCTTCTTCTTCTTCTTCCTTGACCTCCTCCCTAGATGGGAGAAGGGTTTCCCCTCTGGTCCTTGGCTCCCATGGTGTGGGAGGGGCGAGAGCCCCTCCGAGATTGGATCTGTCTCTCTCTATTTGTGTGTTTTCCGATTCTACCCCTTCACCTTTTTTTATATGAAGAGATCCGTAACTCCGATTGGGGTGAATCTTTCGCCCAGATTTTTCTCATAAAATTATCTTTCTTGCGGAAAAAGAAGAGCGTCAACCGCCTTATGGGGTGCCCACGAGGGTCCAGAGTGCGCCTGCCTCCCTAGGGAGCGCCGCCTGCCTCGTGGCCCCCTCGGGCACCGTCTCGCGTTGATTTTACTTCCCAAAAATCACAAATATTCCAAAATAATTATCCGTCCGTTTTTATCCCGTTTGGACTCCGTTTGCTATTGGGTTTCTGTGAAACATAAAACATGCAACAAAAAGGAACTGGCACTGGGCACTGGATCAATATGTTATTCCCAAAAATAGTATAAAAAGTTGCCAAAAGTATATGAAAGTTGAATAATATTGGCATGGAACAATCAAAAATTATAGATATGACGGAAATGTATCACACCTTCATCAACTCAAGTAATTACTTAATCTTCAGTTGCCATTCTTTTTGGATCTCTGACACCGCACATCTATGTCTTTGTAGGCCGACTCCACTCCGTGCACCCTCCTTTACCACATGAATGGTGGGTTGGTGGATGTGGGGAAGGGTACTCTAGTGAAGCCCAAGGATCGATTGTTCCACCGCCGACAGATGCCTGATAACGCCTTAAGGGTCTCCATGGCTAGTGTGAAAGCGGGTTACGAGGGTTTCCCTTGCCGTTACAAACCGATGGAGAGGATGACGAGACCCCCACGCAGCTTGGCCAATGCAAAATTGGCCGATCCTGTGGCCGAAAAATCTTCTTCGTGTTGAGGTGGCCGGAAGCACACCAACGGGACCTCAGGAAGGTATGAACACAACCCCTCCTACACAAGTACAACCATCAACTGTGCTGCTTGCTGAGATCGAGAGACACAAGAAATAAGGGCCAACCATTCCGGCAGATGATGCCATCTGCCCCATGGAAGAGGATATGGATGATGACATGGAGGAGGCCGAGGACCCTCTCCAGTATATCAATACCGGCTATGACAACGAAGTAACACAGAGTCAACCATATGAATATGAGATGCATGTACCAGAGCCGGAATGTCTTTGGGAGTGCAAGAAGTCTTTGTTCATGCGATCTTCGCAGGACACGCCTCCAGATGTCGGTTCCACCCAAGCTCAACTAATTAGCCCGAGTCGTCCAATGCTGAGCCTGGCAACACTAGTGGTGGTGCTCAGGGAGGGTCTGACAGACCCACCATCACCTTAGCCCACCAAGAAGAAGCAGAGGAAGAGACCGGCAGCGAGAAAATCCAGTAAAGCTGGCAATGTTGGTTCTAGCAGCCAGCTGCCTTCAACCAAGGTTGACAGTGTACCGATGAAACATGCGCCATTAGTCCATGTCGTGGGAGAGCCAATGGTACCGGCGAATGCACTAGCTGGCATAACAGGGATCTCAAGAGACTCCAGGACCATGTGCTTTCGACAGAGAGAAGCCTCCTCGCCTTAGATGATCCAGGATACCCACTTTATACGGTTCATGTGCCGAGCAGTTGCAAGATGTACGTCCACACATGCCCCACGGACCTCTTCTTCCTGAGGTTTGATTACATCTTCTAGATGTTTCAAATGAGGACACTCCATTTTACGTTCGTCCGTCTGTATGCGCTGCACATGAACTACATCGTCAGGAGAGACCAAGTCATCGGTCTTGCGATCGCGGACCCATACTACATGCATGAGGGTTCTTGTCAATCAACGATGCCAACCGTCAATATGCAAGTCAGTACATCAAAGAATTCTTGGTCAGCAATAAGGACAAAGAAACGATTATCCTACCTTATCATCCCGGGTAAGCCATCCGCGGATAGCACTATAACACATACATCCTTTCATGCATTTCAATAATTACTTTGCATGCATGGAGGCTAACTTGATCATGTATTTTGCACAGCGGGGGGTGTCGTGCCGTTCTCATCGTTCTTTACCCTCGTTACTCATGCGCTCTATATTTGGAACCGTCGAAGAACATACAGGAAAAAGATTACACACACATAAAGTATGTTCTAGACAGAGCTATGCTGGGCCTCAGCATGCGGGGTGGCTACATCCAAAGCAAAAAAAACAAATAAGGTTGGGCTCTGTTTCGGCCACAATACTGACTTCTATTGCATTCAGCAACCGGCAAGAAGTGAGAACAATGGATTCTACGTCATCCATCTAATGATGGAGTACAGAAGGGATGTGCAATCACTTTGCATGAAATCTTCATCCGATACCCATATCCAGAGATGGGCCGAAGCCTTTGGAGCCGTGCCAGATAATCGACTTTGAAATGATTTCTACCAGATCCAGCAGGCAATTGCATCCATCATCATGAAAGATGTCCTCGAAGAGAATGGGATGTTCTACGGTGGCCAAATATCGCAAGCTGACATATGAAACCGCATTGCCCTACAGTCAGGATATGACGACTTTCACTAAGCTTGGGTCCGTCCTCCCGGATATGGACAGATGGGAAGAGTGCGTTGCTTAAAAACAATGTGTCTGTTTAGTTACTTGTTAGTTTCTGTATGAGGAAACTTTGAATGTCTTAGTACAACGAAACTATTAGACGAAAAATATGAATATAGAAAAATAAAAAAATAAAAATACTACCAGTAGCGTGTGGTTTTGGAGTAGTATGTAGCAGCGATGCCTCACTAGTAGCTTTGGTTGTAGAGCCACGCTACTAGTATTAGCAGTAGCGATGGAAAGAGGCGCGCCACTACTAGACATAGGTAGTAGTAGCACTGGTTGAAACAAGCGCTACTGCTAAAAATTAGATGTAGTGTCGTAGCAGTAGCGCGCCTACCCACGCTACTAATAGCCAAAAACCAGCGCTACTGGTAAGGGTTTTCCTAGTAGTGGGAGCGTCCTCCCCTAGTCCAATTCGGACTCCCCATGGGAGGAGGGCGCGGCCACCCCTTGTGGCATCGGCAGCACTGGTGGTCTTCCTGGGTATTCCCTGGAATACCCAAGATTTAGGCCTAAAAAAATCAATATACATATTAATACGACCAGCCCAATCTGGGTGTCACGTAGCAGACGAGACCAGTGTTTGATTGTACGCGCGAGGCCGCAGGCGAGGTCTATCGACCAGTTCCCAGTCTCCAGGCGCCCAGCGCAGTCTCCCTCCCCCTACCCCGATTCCCAAACCTAGCGCTAGCGGGCTAGCGGCCGGCGACACAACGACGAATCCAGGTCCGGTCGGCCTTCTACTTTCCTCCCCTCGGCAATACTGCCCCTCCGGCCTCGGCCTCCGTGCTCCGACAGTCCGCTCCGTGCCTCCGCCCCTCTCCTCCCTGAACTGCATCAGCTCCAGTGGTCCGCCTCCGGTCTCCTTCACCTCCGAGATCCAGCCGGCCTCCAGTGCTCCCTCGACGGCTCCACTGCAGTTCCACCAGTGCAGCTCCAGTGCTCCACCGGCACTAAGGTACTTTTTTGCTTTTTGCCCTTTTTTTAAGAAATATGAAGATTTGTTTGTAAACTGATGAAACTGAACTAAATGGACATTGGAGTTTGAAGAAGGATGTTTATGTGATGAATTTGATGCCACATTGCCACTGCCACTGATTTCTACTTTGTTTGTGTGGTTGTGATGTAGAGGAAGAAGAAAGATGTTAGCTTGCTTGAATTGTGGTACAAATCTTCAAAGGCAAGGAAAATAAGTTCTACATCCACACCAACTTCTCTTTTCGTTGAGGTTGAGAGCAACCTACAGCTAGCACTAGTGCATACACATGAAGAAGCTCTGCAAGCGGAGAGGGAGAGAGGCTCCCCGTCCCCAATTGTGGAAGATGATGAAGCGGTTGATGAAGATGATGAACCAAGTTCCCAAATCTCTTCAATGATCTATGTGAAGAATAAGCTAAGGAACAAAATGGGTGATGATTATTTGAACAATTTTTTGGTTACATTTGTTGAGAGAGAATTTTTCAATCAAGTGAAGGATGAAGATGTCATCAATCTGTTCCAAAAAGGCGATGGCAAAGTTATATTGTAAGAAGGGTATCATCACTTTATCAATCAAAAGGTACTTATGTATTCATATCGTTATGGTCTGATACATTAAAATATTGCTATTGCCGTTATGCTAGCGTTGTTTTGTTCATGTATTGCTACTGTTGTATTGTTTGGCTCATATACTACATTTAGAGCAAAAAACAATTTTGATGAATACCCAGCCTCCATTTCCTGGAGCCGCCAATGCCTTGTGGACTGCCTCCCCACTCTCCTATGGCCCATGAAGGCCCAACAATTCCCGGGGAGTTCCGGTAACCTCCCGATACTCCGAGAAATACCCAAACCATTCCGAAACCATTCTAGTGTCCGAATATAACCTTCCAATATATAAATCTTTACCTCTCGACCATTTCGAGACTCCTCGTCATATCCGTGATCTCATCTTGGACTCCGAACAACCTTCGGTCACCAAAACACATAACTCATATAATACATATCGTCATCGAACATTAAGCGTGCGGACCCTACGGGTTCGAGAACTATGTAGACATGACCGACACAGCTCTCTGGTCAAAAACCAATAGCGGAACCTAGATGCTCATATTGGTTCCCACGTATTCTACAAAGATCTTTATCGGTCGAACCACAATATCAACATACATTATTCCCTTTGTCATCAGTATGTTACTTGCCCGAGATTCGATCGTCGGTATCTTCATAACTAGTTCAATCTTGTTACCGGCAAGTCGCTTTACTCGTTCTGTAGTGCATCATCCCGCAACAAACTCATTAGTCACATTGCCTGCAAGGCTTCATATGATATGCATTACTGAGAGGGCCCAAAGATACCTATCTGATACTCGGAGTGACAAATCCTAATCTCGATCTATGCCAACCCAACAAACTAAAGGAAATATGCTCTAGAGGCAATAATAAAGTTATTATTTATTTCCTCATATCATGGTAAATGTTTATTATTCATGCTAGAATTGTATTAACCAGAAACATGATACATGTGTGAATACATAGACAAACTTAATGTCACTAGTATGCCTCTACTTGACTAGCTCATTAATAAAAGATGGTTATGTTTCCTAACCATAGACATGTGTTGTCATTTGATTAAATAGATCACATCATTAGGAGAATGATGTGATTGACTTGACCCATTCCATTAGCCTAGCACGTGATCGTTTAGTATGTTGCTATTCCTTTCTTCATGACTTGTACAAAGTTCCTATTACTATGAGATTATGCAACTCCTGTTTACCGGAGGAACACTTTGTGTGCTACCAAACGTCACAACGTAACTGGGTGATTATAAAGGAGCTCTATAGGTGTCTCCAAAGGTAGATGTTGAGTTGGCGTATTTTGAGATTAGGTTTTGTCACTCCGATTGTCGGAGAGGTATCGGTAATGCACATCACTATAAGCCTTGCAAGCAATGTGGCCAATGAGTTGGTTACGGAATGATGCATTACGTAACGAGTAAAGAGACTTGCCGGTAACAAGATTGAACTAGGTATTGGATACCGACGATCAAATCTCGGGCAAGTAACATACCGATGACAAAGGGAACAACGTATGTTGTTATGTGGTTTGACCGATAAAGATCTTCGTAGAATATGTAGGAGCCAATATGAGCATCCAGGTTCCGCTATTGGTTATTGACCAGAAACAGTTCTAGGTCATGTCTGCATAGTTCTCGAACCCGTAGGGTCCGCACGCTTAACGTTACAATGACAGTTTTATTATGACTTTATAAGTTTTGATGTACCGAAGGTTGTTTGGAGTCTCGGATGTCATCACGGACATGATGAGGAGTCTCGAAATGGTCGAGACATAAAGATTGATATATTGTACGACTATATTCGGACACCGGAAGTGTTCCGGGTGATTTCGGAGAAAACCGAAGTGCCGGAGGGTTACCGGAACCCCCCCCCCCCGGAACTAATGGACCTTATTGGGCCCTGGTGGAGAAAGAGAGGGGCCGGCCAGGGCAAGAGGCGCGCCCCCTCCCCTTGAGTCCGAATAGGACAAGGAAGGGGGGCGGCGCCCCCCTTGCCTTTCCCCTCTCCCACTCCTTCCTTACCCCTCCTTCTTGGACTAGGAACGGGAGGGGCAAACCTACTTGGAGTAGGTTTCCCCCTCCTAGGGAGCGCCACCCCCTTGGCCGGCCCCCTCCTCCTCCCCCCCTTTATATACGGAGGAGGGGGCACTTCTAGACACACAAGTTGATCTTCGTGATCGTTTGTTAGCCGTGTGCGGTGCCCCCCTCCACCATATTCCACCTCGGTCATATCATTGCGGTGCTTAGGCGAAGCCCTGCGTCGGTAGAACATCATCATCGTCACCACGCCGTCGCGCTGACGGAACTCATCCCCGACACCCTGCTGGATCAGAGTCCGGGGATCGTCATCGAGCTGAACGTGTGCTGAACTCGGAGGTGCCATACGTTCGGTGCTTGGATCGGTCGGATCATGAAGACATACGACTACATCAACCGCGTTGTCATAATGCTTCCGCTTTCGGTCTACGAGGGTACGTGGACACACTCTCCCCTCTCATTGCTATGCATCACCATGATCTTGCGTGTGCGTAGGAATTTTTTTGAAATTACTACGTTCCCCAATAGTGGCATCCGAGCCTAGGTTTTATGCGTTGATGTTATATGCACGAGTAGAACACAAGTGAGTTGTGGGCGATACAAGTCATACTTCTTGCCAGCATGTCATACTTTGGTTCGGCGGTATTGTTGGATGAAGCGGCCCGGACCGACATTACGCGTATGCTTACGTGAGACTGGTTTTACCACCGTGCTTTGCACACAGGTGACTAGCGGGTGTCTGTTTCTCCAACTTTAGTTGAACCGAGTGTGGCTACGCCCGGTCCTTGCGAAGGTTAAAACAGCACTAACTTGACGAACTATCGTTGTGGTTTTGATGCGTAGGTAACAACGGTTCTTGCTCAGCCCGTAGCAGCCACGTAAAATTTGCAACTACAAAGTAGAGGACGTCTAACTTGTTTTTGCAGGGCATGTTGTGATGTGATATGGTCAAGACGTGATGCTATATTTTATTGTATGAGATGATCATGTTTTGTAACCAAAGTTATCGACAACTGGCTGGAGCCATATGGTTGTCGCTTTATTGTATGATATGCAAACACCCTGTAATTGCTTTACTTTATCACTAAGCGGTAGCGATAGTCATAGAATCAATAGATGGCGTAACGACAACGATGCTACGATGGAGATCAAGGTGTCGCGCCGGTGACGATGGTGATCACGACGGTGCTTCGGAGATGGAGATCACAAGAACAAGATGATGATGGCCATATCATATCACTTATATTGATTGCATGTGATGTTTATCCTTTATGCATCTTATCTTGCTTTGATTGACGATAGCATTTTAAGATGATCTCTCACTAAATTATCAAGAAGTGTTCTCCCTGAGTATGCACCGTTGCGAAAGTTCTTCGTGCTGAGACAGCACGTGATGATCGGGTGTGATAGGCTCTACGTTCAAATACAACGGGTGCAAAACAGTTGCAACGCGGAATACTCAGGTTAAACTTGACGAGCCTAGCATATACAGATATGGCCTCGGAACACGGAGACCGAAAGGTCGAATGTGAATCATATAGTAGATATGATCAACATAGTGATGTTCACCATTGAAACTACTCCATCTCACGTGATGATTGGACATGGTTTACTTGATTTGGATCACGTGATCACTTAGATGACTAGAGAGATGTCTGTCTAAGTGGGAGTTCTTAAGTAATATGATTAATTGAACTTAAATTTATCATGAACTTAGTACCTGATAGTATTTTGCTTGTCTATGTTTGTTGTAGATAGATGGCTTGTGATGTTGTTCCGCTGAATTTTAATGCGTTCCTTGAGAAAACTAAGTTGAAAGATGATGGTAGCAATTACAGGGACTAGGTCCGTAACCTGAGGATTATCCTCATTGCTGCACAGAAGAATTATGTCCTGGAAGCACTGCTGGGTGCTAGGCCTGCTGCAGATGCAACTAATGACATTAAGAACGTCTAGCAGAGCAAAGCTGATGACTACTCGATAGTTCAGTGTGCCATGCTTTACGGCTTAGAACCGGGTCTTCAACGACGTTTTGAACGTCATGGAGCATATGAGATGTTCCAGGAGTTGAAGTTAATATTTCAAGCAAATGCCCGGACTGAGAGATATGAAATCTCCAATAAGTTCTATAGCTGTAAGATGGAGGAGAATAGTTCTATCAGTGAACACATACTCAAAATGTCTGGGTATAATAATCACTTGATTCAACTGGGAGTTAATCTTCCTGATGATAGTGTCATTGACAGAATTCTTCAATCACTGCCACCAAGCTACAAGAGTTCGTTATGAACTATAATATGCAAGGGATGGACAAGACTATTCCCGAGCTCTTCGCAATGCTAAAGGCTGCGGAGGTAGAAATCAAGAAGGAGCATCAAGTGTTGATGGTCAATAAGACCACCAGTTTCAAGAAAAAGGGCAAAGGGAAGAAGAAGGGGAACTTCAAGAAGAACAACAAACAAGTTGTTGCTCAAGAGAAGAAACCCAAGTCTGGACCTAAGCCTGAGACTGAGTGCTTCTACTGCAAGCAGACTGGACAATGGAAGCGGAACTGCCCCAAGTATTTGGCGGATAAGAAGGATGGCAAAGTGAACAAAGGTATATGTGATATACATGTTATTGATGTGTACCTTACTAATGCTCGCAGTAGTACCTGGGTATTTGATACTGGTTCTATTGCTAATATTTGCAACTCGAAACAGGGACTACGGATTAAGCGAAGATTGTCTAAGGACGAGGTGACGATGCGCGTGGGAAATGGTTCCAAAGTCGATGTGATCGCGGTCGGCACGCTACCTCTACATCTACCATCGGGATTAGTTTTAGACCTGAATAATTGTTATTTAGTGCCAGCGTTGAGCATGAACATTATATCTGGATCTTGTTTGATGCGAGACGGTTATTCATTTAAATCAGAGAATAATGGTTGTTCTATTTATATGAGTAATATCTTTTATGGTCATGCACACTTACAGAGTGGTCTATTTTTATTAAATCTCGATAGTAGTGATACACATATTCATAATGTTGAAGCCAAAAGATGCAGAGTTGATAATGATAGTGCAACTTATTTGTGGCACTGCCGTTTAGGTCATATCGGTGTAAAGCGCATGAAGAAACTCCATACTGATGGACTTTTGGAATCACTTGATTATGAATCACTTGGTACTTGCGAACCGTGCCTCATGGGCAAGATGACTAAAACGCCGTTCTCCGGAACTATGGAGCGAGCAACTGGTTTGTTGGAAATCATACATACTGATGTATGTGGTCCAATGAATATTGAGGCTCGCGGCGGGTATCGTTATTTTCTCACCTTCACAGATGATTTGAGCAGATATGGGTATATCTACTTGATGAAACACAAGTCTGAAACATTTGAAAAGTTCAAAGAATTTCAGAGTGAAGTGGAAAATCATCGTAACAAGAAAATAAAATTTCTACGATCTGATCATGGAGGAGAATATTTGAGTTACGAGTTTGGTTTACATTTGAAACAATGCGGAATAGTTTCGCAACTCACGCCACCCGGAACACCACAACGAAATGGTGTGTCCGAACGTCGTAATCGTACTTTATTGGATATGGTGCGATCTCTGATGTCTCTTACTGATTTACCGCTATCGTTTTGGGGTTATTCTTTAGAGACGGCCGCATTCACGTTAAATAGGGCACCATCAAAATCCGTTGAGACGACGCCTTATGAACTGTGGTTTGGCAAGAAACCAAAGTTGTCGTTTCTTAAAGTTTGGGGCTGCGATGCTTATGTGAAGAAACTTCAACCAGATAAGCTCGAACCCAAATCGGAGAAATGTGTCTTCATAGGATACCCAGAAGAGACTATTGGGTACACCTTCTATCACAGATCTGAGGGCAAGATTTTCGTTGCTAAATACGGATCCTTTCTAGAGAAGGAGTTTCTCTCGAAACAAATGACTGGGAGGAAAGTAGAACTTGATGAGGTAACTGTACTTGCTCCCTTATTGGAAAGTAGTTCATCACAAGAACCGGTTCTTGTGACAACTACACCAATTAGTGAGGAAGCTAATGATATTGATCATGAAACTTCAGATCAAGTTTCTACTGAACCTCGTAGGTCTACCAGAGTAAGATCCGCACCAGAGTGGTACGGTAATCCTATTCTGGAAGTCATGTTTCTTGACCATGACGAACCTACAAACTATGAGGAAGCGATGATGAGCCCAGATTCCAAAAAATGGCTTGAAGCCATGAAATCTGAGATAGGATCCATGTATGAGAACAAAGTATGGACTTTGGTTGACTTGCCCGATGATCGGCAGGCCATTGAGAATAAATGGATCTTCAAGAAGAAGACTGACGCTGATGGTAATATAACTGTCTACAAAGCTCGACTTGTTGCAAAAGGTTTTTGACAAGTTCAAGGGGTTGAGTATGATGAGACTTTCTCACCCGTAGCGATGCTTAAGTCTATCCGAATCATGTTAGCAATTGCCGCATTTTATGATTATGAATTTTGGAAAATTGATGTAAAAACTGCATTCCTGAATGGTTTTCTGGAAGAAGAGTTGTATATGATGCAACCGGAAGGTTTTGTCGATCCAATAGGTGCTAACAAAGTGTGCAAGCTCCAGCGATCCATTTATGGATTGGTGCAAGCATCTCGGAGTTGGAATAAATGCTTTGATAGTGTGATCAAAGCATATGGTTTTATACAGACTTTTGGAGAAGCCTATATTTACAAGAAAGTGAGTGAGAGCTCTGTAGCATTTCTGATATTATATGTAGATGACATATTGTTAATTGGAAATGATATAGAATTTCTGGATAGCATAAAGGGATACTTGAATAAAAGTTTTTCAATGAAAGACCTCGGTGAAGCTGCTACATATTGGGCATCAAGATCTATAGAGATAGATCAAGACGCTTAATTGGACTTTCACAAAGCACATACCTTGATAAAGTTTTGAAAAAGTTCAAAATGGATCAGGCAAAGAAAGGGTTCTTGCCTGTATTGCAAGGTGTGAAGTTGAGTCAGACTCAATGCCCGACCACAGCAGAAGATAAAGAGAAAATGAAAGATGTTCCCTATGCTTCAGCCATAGGCTCCGTCATGTATGCAATGCTGTGTACCAGACCTTATGTATGCTTAGCAATAAGCTTAGCAGGGAGGTACCAAAGTAATCCAGGAGTGGATCATTGGACAGCGGTCAAGAACATCCTGAAATACCTGAAAAGGACTAAGGATATGTTTCTCGTTTATGGAGGTGACAAAGAGCTAGTCGTAAATGGTTACGTCGATGCAAGCTTTGACACTGACCCGGACGATTCTAAATGGCAAACCGGATACGTGTTTTTATTAAACGGTGGAGCTGTAAGTTGGTGCAGTTCTAAACAAAGCATCGTGGCAGAATCTACATGCGAAGCGGAGTACATAGCTGCTTCGTAAGCAGCAAATGAAGGAGTCTGGATGAAGGAGTTCATTTCCGATGTAGGTGTCATACCTAGTGCATCGGGACCGATGAAGATCTTCTGTGACAATACTGGTGCAATTGCCTTGGCAAAGGAATCCAGATTTCACAAGAGGACCAAGCACATCAAGAGACGCTTCAATTCCATCCGGGACCAAGTCCAGGTGGGAGACATAGAGATTTGCAAGATACATACGGATCTGAATGTTGCAGACCCATTGACTAAGCCTCTTCCACGAGCAAAACATGATCAGCACCAAGACTCCATGGGTGTTAGAATCATTACTGTGTAATCTAGATTATTGACTCTAGTGCAAGTGGGAGACTGAAGGAAATATGCCCTAGAGGCAATAATAAAGTTATTATTTATTTCCTCATATCATGATAAATGTTTATTATTCATGCTAGAATTGTATTAACCGGAAACATGATACATGTGTGAATACATAGACAAACTTAATGTCACTAGTATGCCTCTACTTGACTAGCTCATTAATCAAACATGGTTATGTTTCCTAACCATAGACATGTGTTGTCATTTGATTAAATAGATCACATCATTAGGAGAATGATGTGATTGACTTGACGCATTCCGTTAGCCTAGCACTTGATCGTTTAGTATGTTGCTATTGCTTTCTTCATGACTTATACAAAGTTCCTACAACTATGAGATTATGAAACTCCCGTTTACCGGAGGAACACTTTGTGTGCTACCAAACGTCACAACGTAACTGGGTGATTATAAAGGAGCTCTACAGGTGTCTCCAAAGGTAGATGTTGAGTTGGCGTATTTTGAGATTAGGTTTTGTCACTCCGATTGTCGAAGAGGTATCTCTGGGCCCTCTCGGTAATGCACATCACTATAAGACTTGCAAGCAATGTGGCCAATGAGTTGGTTACGGAATGATGCATTACGTAACGAGTAAAGAGACTTGCCGGTAACGAGATTGAACTAGGTATTGGATACCGACGATCAAATCTTGGGCAAGTAACATACCGATGACAAAGGGAACAACGTATGTTGTTATGCGGTTTGACCGATAAAGATCTTCGTAGAATATGAAGGAGCCAATATGAGCATCCAGGTTCCGCTATTGGTTATTGACCGGAAACAGTTCTAGGTCATGTCTGCATAGTTCTTGAACCCGTAGGGTCCGCCCGCTTAACGTTACAATGACAGTTTTATTATGAGTTTATAAGTTTTGATGTACTGAAGGTTGTTTGGAGTCCCGGATGTGATCACGGACATGACGAGGAGTCTCGAAATGGTCGAGACATAAAGATTGATATATTGGACGACTATATTCGAACACCGGAAGTGTTCCGGGTGATTTCGGAGAAAACCGGAGTGCCGGAGGGTTACAAGAACCCCCCCCCCCCGGGAACTAATGGGCCTTATTGGGCCCTGGTGGAGAAAGAGAGGGGCCAGCCAGGGCAAGAGGCGCGCCCCCTCCCCTTGTGTGTGAATAGGACAAGGAAGGGGGGGGGCGGCGCCCCCCTTGCCTTTCCCCTCTCCCACCCCTTCCTTCCCCCTCCTTCTTGGACTAGGAAAGTGAGGGGCAAACCTACTTGGAGTAGGTTTCCCCCTCCTAGGGCGCGCCACCCCCTTGGACGGCCCCCTCCTCCTCCCCCCCCCCTTATATACGGAGGAGGGGGGCACTTCTAGACACACAAGTTGATCTTCGTGATCGTTCCTTAGCCGTGTGCGGTGCCCCCCTCCACCATATTCCACCAAGGTCATATCGTTGCGGTGCTTAGGCGAAGCCCTGCATCGGTAGAACATCATCATCGTCACCACGCCGTCGTGCTGACGGAACTCATCCCCGACACCCAGCTGGATCGGAGTCCGGGGATCATCATCGAGCTGAACGTGTGCTGAACTCGGAGGTGCCGTACGTTCGGTGCTTGGATCGGTCGGATCGTGAAGACATACGACTACATCAACCGCGTTGTCATAACGCTTCCGCTTTCGGTCTACGAGGGTACGTGGACACACTCTCCTCTCTCGTTGCTATGCATCACCATGATCTTGCGTGTGTGTTGGAAATTTTTTGAAATTACTACGTTTCCCAACACAAACACCTTCGGAGATACCTGTAGAGCATCTTTATAATCACCCAGTTACATTGTGAGGTTTGATAGCACACAAGGCATTCCTTAGGTGTCCGAGACATGCACAATCTCATAGTCGGAGGAATATATATTTGACACGAAAAAATCAGTAGCAATAAAACTAAACAATCATTATGCTAAGCTAATGGATGGGTCTTGTCCATCGCATCATTCCACTAATGATGTGATCTTGTTTATCAAATCATAACTCATGTCCATGGCTAGGAAACTTAACCATCTTTGACTAACGAGCTAGTCTAGTCGAGGCATACTAGGGACACAGTGTTTTGTCTATATATTCAAACATGTATCAAGTTTCTGTTTAATACAATTCTAGCATGAATAATAAACATTTATCATGAATAAGGAAATATAAAATAACAATGTTATTATTGCCTCTACGGCATATTTCCTTCAGTCTTCCACTTGCACTAGAGTCAATAATCTAGTTCACATTTCCATGTGATTTAACACCAATAGTTCACATCGCCATGTGACCAACACCCAAAGGGTTTACTAGAGTCAATAATCTAGTTCACATCGCTATGTGATTAACACCCAAAGAGTACTTATGTTTGATCATGTTTCTCTTGTGAGAGAAGTTTAGTCAACGGGTCTACCACATTCAAAGGCGTATGTATTTTACAAATTATCTATGTCTACAATGCTCTGCATGGAGCTACTCTAGCTAATTGCTCCCACTTTCAATTTGCATCCAGATTGAGACTCAGAGTCATCTGGATCGGTGTAAAAGCTTGCATCGACGTAACTCTTTACGGCGAACTCTTTATCACCTCCATAACCGAGAAATATTTCCTTAGTCCTCTTAGGTAACTAAGGATAACTTTAACCGCTGTCCAGTGATCCGCTCCTGGATTACTATCGTACCCCCTTGCCAAACTCATGATAAGGTACACAATAGGTCTGGTACATAGTATAGCATACTTTATAGAACCTATGGCTAAGGCATAGGGAATGACTTTCATTCTCTTTCTATTTTCTGCTGTGGTCGGGTTTTGAGTCTTACGAAACTTTACACCTTGTAATACAGGCAAGAACTCCTTCTTTGACTGATCCATTTTGAACTCTTTCAAAAACTTGTCAAGGTATGTACTCATTGAAAAATCTTATCAAGCGTTTTGATCTATCTCTATAGATCTTGCTGCCCAATATGTAAGCAGCTTCACCGAGGAGTTTCTTTGAAAAACTCCTTTCAAACACTCCTTTATGCTTTCTAGAATATTCTACATCATTTCTGATCAACAATATGTCATCCATATATACTTATCAAAAATGTTGTAGTGCTCCCACTCAGTTTCTTGTAATTATAGGCTTCTCTGAAAGTCCGTATAAAACTATATGCTTTGATCAACTCATCAAAGAGTATATTCCAACTCCGAGATGCTTTCACCAGTCCACAGATGGATCGCTAGAGCTCGCACTCTTTGTTAGCACCTTTAGGATTGACAAAACCTTCTGGTTGCATCATATACAACACTTCGTTAATAAATCCATTAAGGAATGCATTTTGACATCCATTTGCCAGATTTCATAAAATATGGCAATTGCTAACATTATTCGGGCGGACCTAAGCATCACTATGGTTGAGAAAATCTCATTGTAGTCAACACCTTGAACTTGTCAAAAACCTTTTTGCGACTAGTCAAGCTTTGTAGATAGTAACACTACCATTAGCGTCCGTCTTCCTCTTAAAGATCCATTTATTCTCAATGGCTTGCCGATCATTGGGCAACTCCACCAAAGTCTACACTTTGTTCTCATACATGGATCCTATCTTAGATTTCATGGCCTCAAACCATTTATTGGAATCTAGGCTCATCATAACTTGTTCATAGTTCATAGGTTTGTCATGGTGAAGTAATGTGACCTCCAAAACAGGATTATCGTACCACTCTAGTGCGGATTGTGCTCTGTTTGACCTATCAGATTTTGTAGCAACTTGATCTGAAGTTTCATGATCTTTATCATTATCTTCCTCTCCAGTAGGTGTAGGCATCACGGGAACAGATTGCTTGGATGAGCTACCTTCCAAATTGAGAGTAGGTACAATTACCTCATAAGTTCTACTTTCCTCCTAGTCACTCCTTTCGAGAGAAACTCCTTCTCTACAAAGGTTCCGTTCTTAGCAAAAGAAATATTGCCTTCGGACTTGTGGTATAAGGTGTACCAAATTGTTTTCTTAGGGTATCCAATGAAGACGCACTTCTCCAATTTGGGTTCGAGCTTACCAGGCTGAAGCCTTTTGACATAAGCATCGCATCCCCAAACTTTAAGAAACAATAGCTTAGGTTGTGAAACTATTCCACATTGTTTTAAATGAAGTCCAAACTCGTAACTCAAATATTCTCCTCCGCGATCAGAATGTAGAATCTTTATTTTCTTGTTATGATGATTCTCCACTTCACTCTGAAATTCTTCGAACTTTTCAAATGTTTCACACTTGTGTTTCATTAAGTAGATATACCCATATATGCTCAAATCATTTGTGAAGGTTCGATACCTGCCACGAGCATCAACACTCATTGGACCGCATACATCGGGATGTATTATTTCCAATAAGTCACTAGCTCATTCCATTGTTCCGGAGAACGAAGTTTTAGTCATCTTGCCCATAAGGCACAGTTCGCAAGTATCAAATGATTCATAATCAAGTGATTCCAAAAGTCCATCTTCATGGAGTTTCTTCATGCGCTTTACACCCGATATGACCCAAACGGCAGTGCCACAAATAAGTTGCACTATCATTATCAACTTTGCATCTTTTGACATTAATATTATAAATATGTGTATCATCACGATCAAGATTCAACAGAAATAGACCACTCTTCACGAGTGCATGACCATAAAAGATATTACTCATATAAATAGAACAACCATTATTCTCTGATTTAAATGAATAATCGTCTCGCACTAAACAAGATCCAGATATAATGTTCATACTCAACGATGGCACCAAATAACAATTATTCGGGTCTAAAACTAATCCTGAAGGTAGATGTAGAGGTAGCATGCCGATGGCGATCACATCAACCTTGGAACCATTTCCGACGCATATCATGACCTCGTCCTTAGCCAATCTTCGTTTAATCCGTAGTCCCTACTTCGAGTTACAAATATGAGCAACCGAACCGGTATCAAATACCCAGGCACTACTACGAGAATTAGTAAGGTACACATCAATTACATGTATATCAAATATACCTTTGCTCACTTTGCCATCCTTCTTATCCACCAAATACTTGGGGAAGTTCCGCTTCCAGTGACCAGTCCCTTTGCAGTAGAAGCACTCGGTTTCAAGCTTGGGTCCATTTTTAGGTTTCTTCCCGGGAGTGACAACTTGCTTGTCAGTCTTTTTTAAGTTCCCCTTCTTTTTACCCTTGCACTTCTTCTTGAAACTAGTGGTCTTGTTAACCATCAACACTTGATGCTCCTTCTTGATTTCTACCTCCTCGGCCGTTAGCATCGTGAAGAGCTCGGGAATAGTCTTTTCCATACTTTGCATATTGTAGTTCATCACGAAGCCTTTGTAGCTTGGTGGCAGTGATTGAAGAACTCTGTCAATGACACAATCATCTGGAAGATTAACTCCCAGCTGAGTCAATTGATTATGGTACCCAGACATTTTGAGTATGTGCTCACTAACAAAACTGTTCTCCTCCATCTTGCAGCTATAGAACTTGTTGGAGACTTCATATCTCTCAACTCGGGCATTTGCTTGAAATATTAACTTCAACTCCTGGAACATCTCATATGGTCCATGACGTTCAAAATGTCTTTGAAGTCCCGATTCTAAGCCGTAAAGCATAGCACACTGAACTAACGAGTAGTCATCAACACGCGACTGCCAGGCATTCAGAATGTCTGCAGTTGCTGGGGCAATGAGGATAATCCTCAAGTTACGGACCCAGACCGTGTACGTAGTTGCTACCATCATCTTTCAACTTGGCTTTCTCTAGGAACGCATTAAAATTCAAAATAATGATAGCACGGGCCATTGATCTACAACATAGATATGCAAAAAACTATCAGGACTAAGTTCGCGATAAATTAAGTTGAATTAATCATATTAGTTAAGAACTCCCACGTAGATAGGCATCCCACTAGTCATCTAAATGATACATGATCCAAATCAACTAAACCATGTCCGATCATCACGTGAGATGGAGTAGTCTTCAATGGTGAACATCACTATGTTGATCATATCTAATAAATGGTTCAAGTTCGACCTTTCGGTCTCCAGTGTTCTCATCTCTCTCAAAGTAAATAGCATAAAACTACTACAATGGCTAAGTTTCCAAAAAAACTACCTAAAAAAATTTCCACTGATAACTACCAAGTCTGAGGTTGGTTGTTTCAAAAAACCCAAAAAGCCAAGTGCTTTAGTTGGGGCCCGCACACAAAAGAACTGATTGTTTGACCGTTAAATGACATGTGGGGCCCACATGCCAGTGTCTCTTTCACAGTTTTTTTACAGAATAACCCATATAAGTATTTTTAAAAGCAATCAGGTTCCTATAATTATTTTTTAAAAGCAATCAAGTCCTTGGACATTTTAAAAGAGCAATCCGGGTATGGAATCGCAGCAGCTGCGCCGCCATGGCGCTTCGCCTAGGGTCGCCGCCGCACCTCCATGGGGCGTACAGTCCAACTTTCCAGGCGCTCCACATGTTCAATCTAAGGCACAACCAATGGCGCTCAACTATCAAACACCTTTTCATGTCTCGAGCAGCAGAGTTTGCAAAAAAAGCTAAATATACGTCAAGATTACTCCAACCAAACTGACACCATAGACAGATGAAAATGCATAGCTCCACGTAAACTGACCAACATAACTACCAAACAGGGAATTCTTGGATGCGAGTGTTGCCGACATGTCAGAATTAGTCAAGAATGTTGTTACAGCTTGTCTTTACAGGTCGTTTTCAAAACCATGATGGTCAGGAATCAAAGCTGAGTTGCAACCCTTCACTGGTTCATCTGTCTGCACAAACCGGAGAATGCGGCTTTCCGAATGAGAGGGTGAATACTCTCAACGAAAACCTCCTCGTCCAACATGCCAATGTGAGACCAAATCTGCAACATATCATATGTATTTTTATATCTAATCAATCAGTGTACGCTCATGGAAACTTGAAATAACCAGTGATTATGAATTTATCAGTTCAAACAACCAACACCAGTAATTATCTCTGTTGCATACTGTCGAGAAAATGACTTTAGATACCCCAATGTGCATAAGCACCATTGCTCAAGCTCTCCAATAGTATAACCAACTTCTGTATTTTCACCATTCACTTGACTGTCAAGACATAACGACAAGTTAGCAGAGGCCGTAAAACTCGTACCAGCATGTGCATCACTGCACACTGGCTAGTAAATACTGGGTTGTACGCTGATAATGGTATTAATGGGCAGGTCTTCATTCATCTATGAACCAATATCCGTTGCATTATTTCAGACTCGATTCTCAGTGAGCGTTGTGTTAAACACAAATTAATTATTCATAGCAAGCCCCACCACAAAATAAATATCCACAAAAGTACAAGGTAATCTGGCTGGTTCTATAAAATGTAAATCCAAACTTGCCAGAAGCAGTCATTCTGAAATTAGTACTGCAAACTGTTTATTAAACTAACCTATTGTTATCTGCTCCATTTTCATCGTCTATCTCCATAGTTGCCGCTTCAGGATCGCTGGCTGGAAATGTTACATTAGGATCTCCAGTGCGTAGGTTAGGAACATCTCCATCAGCAGAAACAGGTGGCAGGCGTTCAGTAAGCACATCAACAAAGCTCTTGAATAATAACCTAAGCAATTCCTGGAAAACCAATGGCGAGATAATGGTAAGTTGATGTGAGATGCTCAAAACTGTCATAGCAAAAGCAAGTGCCACAGAAAACTTAAGTTCACAAAATATGTATATCAAGTTATCAACATATATGCAAGGGTGAAATAAGATACAAGAGAGTAGCATACTTTGCCTTCTTCAAGCCCCCGGGCAAGGAGAGCCTGCTTTGCCTCTAACGATTCTTCAATAGTTACTTCCTCTTCTTTTGCTTTGTCAGCAAAACCTTGAAGTCGTCTCAGCCTGCCTGGTCTTTCAGATGACACAGGTTGGCCCTCTACGATTTCAAGTATTGATTTAGCCTCCTCCAATTCTTTGATGGCTTTTGCACTAGCCTCTTTAGCAACTTGAATACTTTTCCTCAGTGTCTGAATTTCCTTCCGAAGATCACTGATTCGATTGTATGTCTTACTAACAGTATTCCTAAGAATCTGTTAAGAGGGCATGCCAATCAGACAGATTGAACAAAAAATCATAACAAGTACTCCCTCCATCCCAAAGTATAAGATCATTTTTTACACTATCCCTCCGTCCCAAAATATAAGATGTCAAAATTGATCTTATATTTTGGGACGGAGGGAGTATATTATGTGCTGCATTGGGCAGAAGAAGGCTACATAGCGTTAATATAACACCAAACATGCATGCATAAGGCAAAAAATATCTTTGTATGTGCCGTAAATTTCATGAGCATATAACATCCAGACACATGCAAACCTAGAGTAGACAAATCTACTATATCTAGGAGCCCCCACTACATGATTTCTCTTCACATGCAGCCTATCCACCTCAGCAATCTGCCACGTCAACGACTCTCAACAGCCTTCCACAAAAAAATTCTTCTGAGCGTAGCCCCTTCTAATTATTTCTGTTTAATATTCCTTTGCTAGCGAGTTGGTAACCACACGCAGCCCATTACTCCAGACCACATGCATCCCATTATTAGAAAGGATACTACTGGAGGCAATCTTAAAAAAAAGAAACTGTTGAATTCCATTCATATGTCACGCATAATCTCTTCCCCATCATATTTTTTTGTTGAGAAGATCATCAGTTGTGTACGTCCGTTTAGACAGTCTTATCAATTAGTGTTTGATTGAATACAAGGTTCCACTTTTCCCCTTCCTCTTCAATTCCACCTCCCCTTCCCTTCTGTAATCCCACGTGAAACTGCTTCCTCCAGACCCTAAATAAAATTCTACCGCCGCTGTTGCAAATGGTTGTTGGCATCTTCCTCCAAATCCATGGCCAGCCAGGATCAAAGCTGCAGCGTCCTCCACCGCTGAGGATTTTTTTTCTCACACACCCGTTAGGATTGCCGCACTACATAAGGTCGCCGCTGCCTTTCATCACCACCGAGGCAAGTGCGCTTGTGTGTTCATTTTTATATTCTCACTATCCATAGATTTCCTTTATGGTGTTCCTGATGCTGTGGCTAAGCTACATCATACTAACTGGACTACATGATTAAAAAATATAGTATAGGTTGACGCAAACATTTACTTGCAGATGTCTGTCACATGTGCAAAGGAATGCCCAATGCAGATTACCTAATGTTGTTGTTACATCATACTAACTGCACGATCAAAAAAATAAAACAGGTTGATGCAAACATTTACTTGCAGAATATAGCTCACCATATCCTTATTCCTTGACTCAAAATATTTATTTTATCTTAGTCTTCTCAGGGCTTGGCACCAATAAAACATTATTTTCCTTACCAAAACAGCTTCATGTATGGGATGTGTTATTTTATTCATGTTTGTCCTCTACAGAATCCACATAGGACATAACATGCCATAAATATAGTGCGCAAATTGCAGGATACGCACGTAAGATATATCCTAACAATTTGCAATTTTATTTCTGAATTCTTTCTGGTCTATCATTTATTTTCATGCCATCATTTATTTTCATGCTCACACTGATTATCATAGCCTTTAATTTCTTCTGGGTTATTCTAGCTCAGTATACCAAACTAAAGGGTGGTTATAAATGATTCAAGATGGCTCTCTTGGTATGATTTACCTACTTTTGCTATGGACGTCCTTTAACCTTTAATTCATTTATATTTGGTAGTTGTACAAAATGCATAATTTAGGTTGTTAGCACTACAAGTATACCAATGTGATTCTGCGGACCTCCTAAAAATTGATCAAAAAAGATTGATCGCTATAAAATCCAGCAGCAACACGCGGGGTATCTTCTAGTATGAGGATAAGAATGTACCTCCCATGGACGATCCGACACATGAAATTGGTTGACATTAGCAGGAGAAAAAACCCACTTGACTATAGCCAAGTTGGAAATTAAGCGATAACCCATCATTCTATCAATAGCTATAGCAGTCATCTGGGTACTGTTCTTCCAGTAAGCACTGACTTCATCCATCAACAATAACTGCATTTCCTCATCTGGGCACAGTTTGGAAATTATTTGACCATATCTCTCCAAAACAGTGATAAGATGGGTGAAACTTTTTGAACCAATGTCAAGAAGTGTCTGACTAACAACATCAACTGCGAATTTGGCTCCATTTGCAGGAACTATTTGTTCCTCAGCCCACAAAATAATATCACGTGTAGTCTTCCTTCCTCTAACCATGCTAACAAGTTCCTTGGATAGCCTGTGGCCTTCGGTGCTTTCTTTGCTTTCATCTGTATGATATCTGAAATTAGGGCCAGCTTTTGGGGGTAACAACCCTTCCAACTCAGCAGCATCTTCAATACTCTGCAAAACAATAAAGGCAATAAATTCAATTCAAATGACCATTTCCAAACCATACAACAATTGAGTAGAAGGATATACAAATATAAAGCAAAAAAAGGTCCTTTTTACTCCCCTGAAGTATTGCCCCATCTATTTCTTGGTTCAGATTTCTCCCCCAAAGTTTCAGTTACCATTTACTATACCGCCTACTCTGGTTTCATATTGTGGTTTGGCTGACGTGGGCAATAAGTGCACAAGACTCAGAGTTGTGGACAAAAAAGAATGCATACATGGATGGGCACATCGTTCCAGAAAACAGAGACAACGAGGAACGCCATGGCCATGGATGCTGTTAAACTGGAACGAGGAAAATGCCGTTAAGCTAAAGTAGTGGTTCCACACGCAACAAGCCAACAATGCTCTTCTGTGAGCAGGCAGGCAACTGAGTTTAACCAGGCACGTGAATTAGGTACTGATAAAGTCAAGGGGATGATACACATGCCAGGTTCATATGTCATCCGGATGTAATAAACATGATGGGAGAACAATTTTGTGGAAATGATTGGTGAAGAAGATTGAGGATGCAATATGAGCAAAGGCAACGAGAAGCACACAATATTGGACAAAGATGTATGTCAGCACGACTATTGGTTGGGCAGAGTTCAATGGCCACTCTGGACACGGCCAAACAAGTCGTCCCGTCTCAGCCAGTAGTCACCTCCCAGTCACAGATCTTGTCGCTCGAGCTCACTTCCCACCTCTTTACTAATGGGTGAAGCGGCTCTTGGGCAGGATCACGGTAGGTGTAGAGTGCACGACAGGAAACAAAGGGAACTACCACAGCTATTGATAAGTGAGCAGTTATTGTCCCCCTACTTCGGCACATGGTACTCGAGACCACGGCAATGGATTTGGCGCAGCTGCTTGGTGGATGCACATGCTACCACTCTTGGCTGCGAGGAGCAGATGAGCTTGGTACAAAACAGAAAGATATGTGCAGAAGGGGTGAGAAATAAAGACAGAAGGAACAAAGGTTGAAGAAGATATTACCGAAAAAGGCTTTTGCCCCGCTTTATATATAAAGCAAAGATCAACAGTACCCAGTACAAACGCACACCCCCACCACAAACGCGCACATACACAAGACATGATACATAGGCGCTGAGTGCAGCAACACCATCCCTAGCACTACGCGAAGAGGTGAAGTCGCATATGACGAACCGTGGGCTCCAAGGCGGCGCCTTCAGGAAGGGGATGACACCAGAGTGCCGCCACTGCCGAATCCGAGGATCAGAGTTTCCTCTAGAGCCACACGACGGGTAATGAGAGCCGCGACGACGCCTTCAAGAAGGAAACGATTTGCCGCCGCCGGTCCATCCGAAGATAGAGCAGGTTTTCACCCTGACCACCATTCACCGCCACCGAACGCCACACCCCCGACTACCACGCCGCCCGCACGGCCGTGGCAACCAGGCAGCACCAAGCCACGGGTTCTGCCCAAGAACCACGCGGACTCACCCCAGGGCCGTCGCCCCGGCACCCAAGACCTTGACACCACCTCACCCGAGATCCGCCGCTACCCCAACCAAAGACATGAGTGGAAAGGACCCGCCTTTCGCACCCCTGGGCTGTCCCGAGTGCCGAGACCCAATAGATCGGCCAAAACTGGCCTCCATCGCTCCGTCCTCGGCACCGGGTGCGAGACAAGCTCGGTCCTGCTGCCGGGCGCGAGACGAGCATGGTCCTGCGGCCGGGAGCGAGACGAGCTCGGTCCTGCTGCCGGGCGCGAGACAATGTCCGTCCTGCTGCCGGGCGCGAGACGAGCTCGGTCCTGCTGCGGGGTGCGAGACGGGTGATGGACCGCAGCTAGGGAAGGGCCAACCAACGACTAAGATAGCGGACGGACAAACCGAGAAGAAGGATCGAAGGTCAACACAGGCCGTACACCGACGGGCCGACGCCGGAGATGTCCAGCCGCCGCCTTGAACGACCCTAACCACCGCTAGGAGCCACCACCACGCCGTGGCAGCCCACACCCACACCAGGACCCCAAAGGGGAGCCCCGCGTCGCCCTCTACCGACCTCCGCTGGCCACCCCACCATGGCACGCCTCCGCTCCAGCCACCTCCAGCACCAAGGGATGCCAGAGACAACCGGACCATGCCGCCGCAGCCCGCACCGCCTGCCGGAAAGGCTGCGCCAGATCCGGCTGGCATGCACCACCACCACTCTCCGGAGCCACCCCCTGCTGGGCCGCTCCCCCACGCCGCAGGACACTGTAGGGGAGCCGCTCGAAGCTCGCGCCGCCCGCGGCCCTCTCCACCCGACGCTGGCGCTGCCCGCACCGCCAAGGAGCGGAGATGGCCCGCCTGACCAGGGGTGAGAAACCACCACCGAAACGCCCGTCGCACCGCCGCCAGGAGGATATCGCCGCCCACTCCTCAGCACACCGCGCCGCCGCACCCGTCACTAGTCCTGCACCCCAGCCCAGCGGATCTGGCCCGCGCCTGACCATCCGCGCAAGGAGACGAAGAAAGCCTCGCCGCCGCCTGCACCGACCGGGCTTCGCCCGCCCACGCCCACCGGCGGCGGCGAGGGAGGAGCAGGGTGAAGGAGGGGGACGCGCGGCGGAGATCAGGGAACCCTCCCCGTCCGCCCCGCGGGTGGCGGCGCAGGAGGGATAGGGTTGGGGGAGCGCGGGTGCTGCTGTCCGAAGAAGATATTACAGTTGGTAGATTGGCAGGATCTTGTGTGATTTTGAGGATGTCGTTGTTCATGTATGATGCCACGTGGCAGAACCATTCCACATCAGTCAAACAAGAGTCTAAAACTAGGGTAAGGGGTTAAACTCGAGGAGAGTAAACTGGACCAAAAATATAGATCAGGGGTGGTTATCTGATCAACTGTAATACTTCGGGGTAGTAAAAAGGACCTTTTACCAAATCAAAGTGGCAAGGCATAAATCTAACACAAAACAATAAATTGTTAAAAAAACTCCTTATTGAAAAGGAATGTCTCATATGTCACTAACCTGCTTGATTTTCTCGAAATAGGACAACCGAATTTCCCTTTCTAGTACTTCTTGGACAAAAACACGTTGTGGAGCCCATTTTGGTAGGCCCTTCACATTGGCCCACTCCTGCCAAGGCCAAACGAATTGAAAATTTGACCTGCGTAGGCAGATAATGTCATTAAGATTTAGCAGTAGGTTGCAGTTTGTTTTCAGTGCTACAGGAGATCAAACTTGTGAAAAGAAAAATTATGTTCTGAAACCAATTGGTTTCAAAGCTATACTAGCATTGTATGTAACGTTTTATGGATTTTTTTTAAGCAGTAGCAGAAGTGGGTCATCATCAGGGTATTGAACATCGAGAGGAAGAGTAGCAATAGCCAATAGGCTGCAGTAAGAGGTTCCAACAAACTCATACTAGGCTAAATAACCAAAGCAGGAACACTCGTGAACAAAACAAATACATGGCAATGAACTTACAAATGATGTGAAAACCATAGGATAAGTCTGGTGCGGCACTCTGTATCCATGTTACTTATTCTGTCAAAAAGAGCGTGTACTGCTGCTACCACCACAGATGGAAATGCGGCTGGCAAAGCCTGAAGATATGTTAAGATAATTAGAGTCGGTCCACTCATCCTCAAGGAAGAAAGTAAAACAATTTTCTTTTATGGGAAGGAAAAAAGGTAAAACTGTAACCAGCCGGTTTCTACGGGAGGTTGCACACGAACATGTGTTGCCTATTCTCTAAATGTTGAACAAAGACATCCAGAACACTTGGTAATGGTATGGTGTTGATGCGACAAGTGGTGTCCCGATCATTGGGCGAGAGGATAAATAACGATTTGTGGTGATGACCCTGATGGTCCAGGTATCAACTCAACAGACTAGTAAATGTCGCAATCAGGTGAGTTGACAGACGTGAAAAATGTAACATGCATCCTATAGATGACATATCCAAAGCTTATGCTGTTTAAGTAGCCAACTCACTAATAGACGGCTCAATTATTTTTCTAGGACTCAGATTTGCTATGAAACCATAAGAAAATTGATTACTTCGTGATAACCTTAGCTCGTGGAAGCTTACTTGCCAATAAGTAAATACACTGAACCTATCAATTTGAGGGTGCTACACTTCACATCCACATCTACGTTGATTATATGGTTCAAAAGTCTAGAGCAGATCTACATTCACATTTCACAGGCAGAAATTATGGCATCAATAGTTTACCAAAAATAAAATGTGGAGTGGTAATAGTTTACCAAAAATAAAAGGTGTAGTGGTATAGATGAAAACATAAGCAAGTATGGAATCGGAATCTGGTATACAGATAGATCATAACAATATCATTCTTTCGAATACAAATACTAGTAAACAGTATGTTTAAGTATGTTATGAATGAATCATAAGTGTCCTATTGACGAAACAAAGGAACTGTGGTTTCACAACTGTGCTCATCATAACCATACAATTATGTAACAGAATTTTGGTCAATCCATGCACCAAAATCTGCATGGCCATGATAGAACTCAAGGCATATTTAGGTCTGCTGATGTGCTCATTAACAATGATGTATTTTTAAATCTCACATTGCATACTGGTCTCATCACTACACAAAATATCAGCTGAACAGTCTCAAAGCATTAAAGAAGAACTACCTTGCAAAGATCGATGATAACCAACGTATAGTAGATTGGCCTGAAAGGTGGATTCGGCAGCAATAGTAGCTGCAGAATATCAATATGTCATAAGAAAATATTCATTTTTATTTGACAAGTATACTCACTATAATGGATAATGGAGAACCTCAAAATGCATGCATAAATATTGCACTAGGTATCCTAACTACTCCCTCCATTCCTAAATATTTGTCTTTTAGAGATTTCAAATGGACTATCACATACGGATGTATATAGACATATTTTAGAGTGTAGATTCAGTCATTTTGCTCCGTGTGTAGTCACTTGTTGAAATCTTTAGAAAGACAAATATTTAGGAACGAAGGGAGTATATCTTTATAAAAATATAGTGGTAACTGTTAAGACTGTTAGTGTCTATAATCCATCAGAACCAGGATACAACTTGGTATCATAAAGCCCAGAACCAACACCTCAGAAAGAATGCAAAAATAGTTGGCCTGCTACCAATCAAGACAGTATTCCAAAGAATTTTAAAATTCAACTACTAAATAGAAAAGAGCCTAAAGAGTCACAATTCGGATTTATTAATAACCAAATTCATGCCGGCCAAAATTTGACGTCTCCTTTTTCTAATATTGTGAAATACATGTATAATTGCCACCAAAATATTAGTAGATCAATATGAAGACAGAAATGGCAAACTGGCAACTATTCGGAAGGAACACTCAAGGGTTTAACTTTAGTACCTAAATGAGTGCTTTTGTCCTTCTTTATTAATATACATGTACAAACTCTGCTGAAACTAATTGCACGGAAGTAATACACTTGTTTAGAGATACTCGTAGCAGGTTGAAGTTTTCCAGCCAGCTTTTCTAGGTTTATCATCATTATATTTCAGAATACCACGGATAGTTAAACAATGTTAGCAAGACAATGATCTAAAGTAGGATCATTTTTGTATGACAAGGTCAGTTCGTTGAGCCTCCCATAATTGTAATATATATTGGGAAAAGCAGAAAGCTAGACACAAATATTGGATCTTGAACAAAATTTGCGAACTTAGGTGAACTTATTCATGTTGGTCAGCTGGACGTAATTTTTCAAACCTTACTCAATATAAACTATGTGTTACTACTACAATAATATCTCCAAACTAATCCACAATTAGCTCAGATCAGCACACCCAAACAATCGGTCATATTCAGCAGATCCACTGGAAATGCTTGGGCGAAACTCAACACACGCACCAAGAAAAGCAAGGTTTACTACCCATTTCATTGTGGTTAACTTAAATCATTGCCATACAAGAAATTTAGAGTGGAACATGAAGATTCACTTCTGCAACAACTAAAGATAACAGTTCACTTAACATGAAGGTGGACATGTAGAAACTAGTAATAGTAGTCTAAAACACACGTAATAAAGATGGTTCAGAAATACCTGTGAAAATATGGTCTCAGCCATCAGGTATTCATACCGAAAAGACACAGGAAGGCTGACCAGATAAAATGCACATTCTTTGCGACTGTCTTTCAAAGAAAAATATAACCATGATAGAATTAGTATAAGAAAACCAAAATAATACAATTCAGCAGGCAAATATTAACACAAAATACAAAATTCAACAAATTTTCCCGTGATGGGCATGAGAAAAGTTGTCGACCCTAATTATTGTCTTTAAAATGATATTTTCGCATGCTAGCAAGAAAGTAAAACTGTCACACTTGAGTTAGGCAACTTCACCAAAGATTTAGCCATGCACAGGGGTGTGTGGAAGTTAGCTATCCACGTGCCAGAACCATGACTTGGTTTCGATATATTATGGGTTTCAACTCTAGCCTACCCCAATTGTTTGAGACTGAAAGGCTTTGTTGTTGTAGTTTGTTTGTTGTTGAGTTAGGAACTTCGACATTGTTAGGCTTGTGCTTAGTTCTTTCCAGAACCTTTGGCTTGGCATGATACACTTTATTATCCCTATACCCTATTTGATGCCACGTGTGTGGCAAACAACTTGTTCGTCACAACCGTGGTTGCCACACTGTTGGGAGAAATTTACAGCAAGGTGTTGTAAGTAATAAGACAGGATTAGTTCTAGCAAAAATAAAACAGATGTTAGAACACCTCCACTGCATACTTTGGGGGCAAGGTTTATAGACCAAAATTCTAGAGCTTAACGAGAGATGATAGACAAAAGCAACACATCCAAATACAGCCAGATTTTGTTAACCAAGGGAGAGAACATAAGACTCGGCACTATGAAGATAGAGAACACCAAATTTATTCACATTAAGGACTGACAAGCAAATCCAATGAGTACATGGTGTCAGCAATGTCATGCATGAACAACTTAACAAACAGATGCCTGACATCTAACAATCGCAGCTTTTGTACAAGTGTCAAACACACTAATAGAACTGAGGAAAAATTGTAACTGACCATCCATTGAAGAAAAGCAGCACATCCAATATGTATTCCTCAACAACAAAACGGTCTACAGGTTGCATATTCTGTAAGAAAATGATAGCTGATTAGGGCTCATAAGTATATATATATATATAAACAGGTTAACTTCGCAACATAAAACAAAGTAATAGCGAATTTCATGTAGTTAACATGCATTACAAAAAATACAGCAATGAAAACATTAAATGTAACAATGATCAATGGACTAGAACATAGCATAAAGGTGTGTGCCTCGTAGTAAGTATATAAACAGGTGAACTTTGTAACATAAAACCAAATAATAGCGAATTTCATGTTAGTTAACATACGTTACAGAAAAGACAGCGATGAAAACATTAAATGTAACAATGCTCAATGGACTAGTATATACATAAAGTTGCGATTTACCTCAGCTTTATTTGTTGGAAATATATGGAGCCTACAAAGCCTTTGAGGATACTTTAGATTGGCTTCATGCATCTCTTGCCCTTTTAATATCTCAGAAGATGACATCGTGAAAGCAGGCGGTGGGTAACTAACTGGGTGGAAACGGTGAGATTTTCCAACTACTAACTGAGCTTCAAACGACAAGTGAGGTTTTGGAACTGCAAGGGGCAATTAAACAGAATGCAAAACAAATTATGCAACTGCACATTCGGAATTACGTATAAAGTCCTGAGCTGGATAAAGAAGAAAGTTATCTTATCATTCAACACTATACTGCTTGAATATTAAAACCAACAGCGTATTATTTCAGTAAGAAATCGTGTGTATTTTATATCATGCACTGACATACCACTTTTAACCTTCCATCCATTACGAGAAAGAAGTTGCATACGCTCCCATAGATCTTCCATGAAATCCTACAAGGAATATAAGTTACTGAACTGATCAAAATATCATAAAAGGAGTTAAATGGGCCGGAATTCAGGAAATAAACCAGTGTAAGGTTCAGACATTCAAGAAATTGCCAGTACCTTCTTATTGGGAGAGTTGCCTTCATCCGTCTCGAAGACTGAGAAAGCAATATCATCAAAATGCCTTCTGATACTTATGTAAGACTGTATACCAACCAGAACCCTCTCAAGTTCATCCGGGACTTGCTGCATGTTAGAATTTATCAGTGTACGTATTCTACCACCGATTCATGTTTGCAGAATTTTCTAATACACAATTCAAGAACGGGAGTACATTGTACTTGTAGGAGCCTATAACTTTGCATTGCAACGATAATTTGGTGGGGAGCACCCCACCCCCACCCACCCCCAAAATCGAGAATGTAAATGTGGCTCATGCATTCTTCCAGAAGGTCTAAGCAATCATGGCTAAAATGTAATGTTCATTTTATGGTGCAGACACATACAAACTTTCAAGGTCAGTGGTACCCATATGCACAAGTCTTGCTACTTACTAGAGGAGCAGTGTCCCTATTTCACTTCTTGAAAATATGTTGGGATGCTTATAGTGCAGCTTTCAAATAGATGACGGAATGATATAGAGGAACATTAGAAAATAATGAAGATACCCTTCTAAAGGTCAAAAACTAGAAAAGGTACATGAACACTAATATTACTAAGATGTGCAAAATGGCAGTGCCAGCGTAACTCTTAGAGGCATTCATATTGAACCGCACATACTACAAAAAAGGGGAGCAATCAAAGTAGCTTAATAAAGCCAATGGGGGTTCATACAAGCAGAGAACAAGAATCATGTGTTGCTGCTAAAGCAGTCAAATTGGACACCAAAGGTAATGCATGACCGTAAAAGATATTACTCGTATAAATAGAACAACCATTATTCTCTGACTTAAATGAATAATCTTCTCGCAATAAACAAGATCCAGATATAATAAAGATTAAACAGTACCAGAATAGTTTAATAGTGTTACCTCGAACAATTCTGAACCACCCCATGGAAGGGAAGCCAAAATACAATAAACATAAAAATCAGCACGTGGTTGCCAAGAAGCATTTCCAGCATCCTCATCCAATATAGTTGCAGCAGATGATAAAAGTGTCTCGTATGTCTCAATAATGGAATTTGGGGATATAACTTTGCTGCACATCTACAAAACACACACACATTCTACAGTTACAAGAAGAAAAGGTTGAAACAACACAAACACTACACATTGCCTCGTCTATACGGCGCAAAATACAAGAAAAAATTTATACCATGAGAGGAAAGAGGATTCAGAATCAACTTGTTATTGTTAGGAGATATCCAACTTGTATTTCCAGGTGGCCATAGGCCAGTATATATATATACAAGTACAGATGTGGTACAATATGCAGAAAACCCCTCAATAAAAAGGGGAACACGGCTAAATATATATAACTCTAACACACCCACCCCCCCTCTAAAACTCATGGTGGATCAACAACGAGTTTGGAGAGATGGAAGCCGTGCTTTGCTTTAGTATGGGCCTTCGTAAAGAAATCCGCCAACTGTAACTCGGAAGGCACATACTGAAGAGCAATAACCAGATCCTGCAAACCAGCGCGCACAAAAGAAGCATCAACACCAATATGTTTGGTGAGCTCATGCTTAACAGAGTCACGGGCAATACTAATAGCACTTGTACTGTCAAACAAGAGCAGAGTAGGTGTAGTGATAGAAACACCAAGCTCCTGAAATAACCACCGTAACCAAGTCACCTGTGCCGTCAAAAGAGCCATAGCTCACGACTCAGCCTTTTCTTCGTCTTCAGGACAATGAGAGAACCACCAACAAAAACACAGTAAGCAGAAAGCGAACGGCAATCTAAGGGATCACTAGCTCACATAGCATCTGAATAGGCCTGATGTTGTAATGAACTGGAGCGGGGAAAGAACCGAGGGTGAGAGATCGTGCCACGAAGATAATAGAGAACACGAGGAAGGTGACTATAGTGAACCGAAGTGAGAGCAGAGACAAACTGACTCAAAATATGGACATGATAGAAGATATCTGGACGAGTGATAGCTAGATAGACAAGACTCCAACAAGATGACGATAACGCGTCGGATCAGACAAGGGGTCACTATCAGTAGCACGGATATGAACATTGAGCTCCATGGGAGTCTCAACAATGCGGTAATCAGTAAGAGCAGCACGAGCAAGAAAATCTTGGGTATACTTTTCTTGGGAAGTAAAAAAGGCATCAGAGGTAGAAGAGACCTCAATCACAAGAAAATAGCTAAGAGGGCCAAGATCGGATATAAGAAACTGCTCACTAAGGCGTGCCTTCACAAAGCAATATACTCGGGGTCGTCGCCAATGATGATCATGTCATCAACATATAGAGGAAGAGTCCAACCACGAGCAAAAAGGTGGACAAACAGTGTAGGATCATGAGCACACGCTAAAAAACCAGCAGCAATCATCCCAGAGGCAAAATGTTCAAACCAGGCGCGAGGGGCTTGCTTAAGGCCATAGAGAGAGCGGCAAAGACGGCAGACCATGCAGTCAGGAACAAAATACCCATGCAGTGGTTGCATGTAAACCTCCTCACGCAACACCATTAAGAAAGGCATTCTTAACATCAAGCTAAGACATAGACCAGTGGCGATTGGAGGCCTCAGCAAGAAGTGTTCAAATAATGGTCATATGGGCCACAGGAGCAAAAGTCTCATTGTAATCACAACCATGCTCCTGCTGGAAGCCACGAGCCACAAGACTAGCTATGTAGCGCTCAACAGAACCATCGGAGCGAGTCTTAACCTTATAGACCCACTTACAAGTGATGGGACGAACACGGGGAGGAAGAGAAACAAGATCCCACGTGTCGGTGCCTGCCATTCCAAGCTGTCATTTGGGATGAACAACAACATCACGGTACGAAGTCGGCTTAAGAACAACAACGCCTGCGCTTGGAAAACCAAGGCGGTCAACAGGCAGAAGCAGACGAGGACGCAAGCCATAAGTAGGATGAGACGAGGAACATGGCACATCAGAAGTAGATGGCGCATCAGTAGACACATCCACAACATACAAACGGCGAGTATAGAAGTGAGGAAAAGATGGAAGAATACGAGGAGGAATCACTAGAATAAACTCAGGTGATGGAGATGGGGAAGCCACTGGTGATGAAGGTGTAGAATCCTGTGGTAAGCGAGGTGACGAAGCCATAGGAGATGGCAGCGTCAAATCTGCAATAGTCGGAGAAGCAAGAGCAGTAGGACAGATGGACAAGGGCTCAACAGGATTGATAGGAGTGTCATGAAAAGTGAGGACTAATATATCCTCCACTGAAAAGGTCGAGGAAGATGAACGTGATTAGAGGGAAGAGACTCATCAAAAGTCACATCCCGAGAAATACACATCTGACGACCTACAGGTGGGGTGGGACAACACACAGCGGAGCTTCAAGCTCGTTCGAGCCAACGGGCTTTGACCTGATACAGGGCCAACTCGATCTGGAGAGGAGGCACACCGGAAGGGTAGGGCAGCAAGCAACAAGAGGATTGAACAGCGCACGCGGTCAAACGCAAAGCCGACGAGGAGCACGTGTTGGCATGGGCCGTGCTTGCGGAAGGCACAAACGGTGCGTTGGTGGAAGGTTGCTTGGCCAGCTTGATGAGTGGGCGAGATACGCAAGAGGGCAGAACAACGACAGCAGGAGGCACGCATGGAGAATAGGCGGACCGGTGGCCGACGTGAGAAAGGTAGCGGCGGTGCACGAGACACGATCGGAAAGAGCACAAGTTGAGCGTGCGGGGAAAAAACTAATGCTCCAATACCATGTTAGGAAATATGCAACTTGTATATCCAGGTGGCCATAGGACAACATATATACACATACAAGTGTTGTACAATACAATATGCAGAAAACCCCTTAGAGAACAAGGAAAATACAAAGGGGAAACAGATATAAGCTCTCAATACAGGGAGCAATAGGAGAAATCAGAGCCTAACGTAAGGATGATATCGCGCTAACCAACATGCTGACCACATCCAAATTCTACAATCATAAATTATACAAATTATGATCTAAATCATAAAAATGTATCTCTAGAGTTGTACTGCTTCTGTTTCTGGGCTGGAGAAGCCGAAGCTACCCAAATAAGCCATAACTAACATGCATGCAACACTACTGCCTTAAAGATCGTATGATTCTTAGAGAATGCAAATACTTAGGAATTTTTTCCCTATAGAGGCCCGTTTGACTATACGAATGAAGTTAACGAATTTGTATGGATTGCTTTCCTGTGCCCGTAATTCTATAGGAATTTGACATCCACTCTGTCTTCTTTTCTACTGATTTGCTTAGTAACTAAGGCAGTTTTCCTATGTCCTACACAAACGACTACCCTGCAGCTTTCCTATGTTTTGCAATCATCAGTTTTGCACTTGCATTCCCATCGAAATCCTGTGTTTCATTCCTACAATCCAAAGAGACCTTGCAACTATTATTTCCCTCAGAACAGCACCCTTCCCAATTTTATCATATAGTTATTCATACTTCTAGTTTAGAATTACACATGACTAGTGTAACAGGAAGAGACTAAACACCTTTAGCACTGCTCGATTATTGATGAACATGTGTTGCCAATATAATAAGTCAATATGTCAGGTATGAGATATTCAAGAATCACAAGTTGGGACACATGGTAGCAGCTAGAAAAGGATGAGCAAGAGAATCAACCCAAAACTACTACATAACTTACCAGGCCACAGAGAAACCGCAGCAATATCCTGATCCTATCACGGTTTTCAGTATGCAAAGCATCCTGCAATTACAACGAGTCAATACAAGGCTAGGATGATCTTAAGAGGGACCAAAGTTGGGAAAAAGAAGTCCAGTGGCATAATAAGTCAATAATGCTGGAATATAATCATAGAGAACATTTCTCCAATGGAACAAGGGGGGTGAAAAGATTAACAGATGTTATCATGCTCTGTGATGTAGAAACAAAGATTCACACCTGTAGGTTTGCCTGTGTTGCATCCACGATACCCTTGGAAAAATCTTCATTTTCTAAATTTAACAAACCTATCTGACATTACAAAAGAACAAAGCAGAACCATCACAACGATTTAGTTCAATTAAATAAGAGAGATCATATAGCAGCATCTTGTCCTTAAAACATGTAGCTCAAAAGTTAATTTAAAGTGAGATTACAAAGGTAGGTAGTTCTCAAAAAAAAAACAAAGGTAGGTACAGAAGGTTTTAAAACCAACTGTCATAAATAAAGACCAGTTCTTTATGGAAGAGAACTGCTCAAAATTACTGTGCATCCAATTTTGTTGCAATTAATTCATCATTTGAACTAAAACAATAGACATACCCTCCTCTCATGAAAAGATGCACATAAAAATACGCCAACAGAATAAAATCGTAGAAGTATTGGCGAACGGCTGGTCATCATCGCCCACCATAGCATACACGGTACCAAGAGGATCAAGAGACCACAATTGATCTCTGTTTATTTATAAGTAGCAGGTTTGTTGCACAAAACATGTGGAAATAATGAAAAGATAGTATGTTTGCATTGGCATGGCAAGCTTTGCGTGGGAGAGGATATATAAATGAGCAGTCGTACATGAGCACTATAATAATCAAAATCCTACCCACAGATTAAAAAATAACATGCAGATCATGTGTAAACATGATAAGACCTAGGCCAACAGAATATGAGTCAAAGCATATGTGAACTTCAAAGTTCACTGACAATGTAAAGTCACCAGTCATATAGATAACATTTTAGATCAGGGTTACAAACTATAACTGTGGCGTATAACCAAACTGTATGCTTGTACAGGGCCATGTTTTGTTTCATATGTCCAACCAGAAACTCAAAACGATAAATATGCATACTAGATATATGTTGTTTATAATGCTGATATACATGCTGCTTTCCTCTTTGTACAGAAATAATAAGGACATTCAAAGCATGAGTAACAAGTCAAACATGTAATGAGATTCAATAAGAACTTCAAATGATCCACGAGTAATATTTATGAAAGAAGACAACATAAATTAGCAAAGTGTATAGGCTTCATAGAAATAGCTGCATACCAAAACTCCAAAGAAAGGAATCTTGTGAGGTAATTGTTCTGCACACTGAAGGAGAAACTGCTAGGACAAAGGTACATTTAGTTAGCACCTCAAATCGATTCAGATAAAAGATGACGATATGTATCGAAGGCATTGAAGAGGTAAGCAAATGCTACAGGATGCAGCATGTAGGATCCATACTCCACGTTTTTTTTTGAACAATGGCTGGGAAGGAACCAATTAAGCACTAATGCTTCTTTGTAGAATTAAAACTATAGATTATCAAAAGATAGCCAGATTGGAATAGTAAAAGCACAATAATATGAACAAGCACAGATTAGAATGTTGGACACCAACCTCAAAAATATCATCTTTGGAGTGTTCATATTCACGAGAAAGCACATTGTAACAGATTTCCTGTGAAGCCAATGCTTGGTCAGAACAGGTGCGAAAGAAACATGGCCTGATAGATGAAAAAATGCAAACATTCTATTAAGACCATTGTGCGTTAGTTGGAACAACTGCGATGTTGTAAATATTGACAAACAATCACAGGAAAAATGTGTGTGTGCCTATGAACTTGCTTGGCACCCTTTAGTAATCATTTGATTGAAACTGCATTTTGCAATAAACCAGGATTCTACCTAGAGATGGGTAATCTTCATCATTACATACTACTATCCAATAGTACCACAATTTCACTTATCTTAGAGGGCATGTTCAACTAGAAACAGGATAAGTGACAAACGATTTATGTCGCTCTTAACAAAATAATAACCCTGGAACTATCCTAGGATTACTGTAACACCAAATTGTAGTCGTAGGATATATATAGGATGTGTTTGGTTTGAGCTCGGGCTTGTCCAACAAACAAATTTGGCCAAGGTTCTGTTTGCCCATGAATTGGCCAGTGTTGGGAAGAAAAATGTACTAGAGTAGGCAAAGGGGAATTGGCATGCCCAAAAGTTGGCAACCGTCCAAACAAGGTCCAAATTTTTAGTCATGGCCAGAAATTGAATTGTGACAGCAGATGTGCAACACTGCAAGCAGACAAGTTCCTAAGGCACTAGTAGTAGGTCGCAACCCAAGTTTGGTCTCTATCATATTAAGCCAACTTGCTGTATCTAAATGGAAGAAGCAGATCCAATGGCCTGGGAACCAAATCCAACTGTTGAGAGCGACGATACTAGATTGGCAGGAATGATATAACGAAAGCAAAGACTGCAAAGCTTTTGGATAATTAAGAACAGGCGGTGAACTGTAGGCGCCCTAGAACAATAGTGATTAAAAAAGCACTAGCACCCCCATCTTCTGCACTCTCCGCAGACTGCCAGCCAGATTGGCACATTGAGAGCCGCCGCGATACCAATTCCACTCCGCAGTCCGCACCCCCAATAGCAAGAGCTGAGTATTCCGTACAGAGAACTGTGACCAGTGGCTAGGGTTTTGAAGGGGTGGCGAGGTGGGAGGGAGAGAGGTAGGGGAACTCACGATGTGCTCCTTGTGGTCGGCGGTTCCCCCGTACTCGGGGCACCTGTCGCCGATGCGAAGCAGCAGCGTCCTCCAGCCAGCGCTCATGGCGGCGGTGGCGGTGGCGGTGGCGGACAACAGAGAGGGGAGAGAGGTGCCGGGTGCGGGCAGGAGGCGACTCGGGTCGAGGGTTTTGGTTTCGGTCGGTGCGCGGGGGTTTGACTCTGTGGGAGGCTGGTTAGCGTGGTTTTGGGGCGTGTTTGGTTGCCTGCATATGGCCCAGCCTGGCCCGGGAAAGATTGAGCCTGTTTGGTAGCATGTGTTCACTGTGCGGTCCGCATCACACGGAAGTTAAAGCACGTCCAGATCAAGCCCTCGTGAGCCTGGCTCGGGCGAGGCAGGGAAGGGCGACACGTTTCTCCACTCGTGCAAGCAGGGAGATGGCGCGGGCTCGGCCGCGTCGCCGAAAAATCGGCAGGAAAAAACTTGCAACTTCACCAATAAGTCGCTAAGACACCGGCCCCACGGTGGGCGTCAACTGTCGTGGTTCTAAGTCTGACAGTTGAAAGGGGGTAGGAATGGAGAGGCAAGATCTTAGCTATAGCGAAGATGTACACACGAGGTTTACGAGTTCAGGCCCTTCTCGAAGGAAGTAACAACCCTATGTCTCGTTGCCCGGAGGCGGTCGATTGGATTATGTGTGTTGTGTTACAGAGGGTGCGAACCCTTGTGTCAGAGGAGGGAGTGGCTTATATAGAATGCGCCAGGACCCCAGCCCGCCTTCATTACAAGGGAACTGATGTACATAAAGTAAGGGGCGTTTCTGGTAACGCCAGTATTAAGTACTCTTAATGCTCATGAAGACTAAGGAGTGAATATCCGGCCGTTGTACGTCCTACCGACTCCTGGTATTCGACGTAGTCGAGTGGTTCCCATATGGTCGAGTGAAGGTAGAGAATTCTGGTCGAGTGATTGCATCGTCGAGTGGATTCTTGGTCTTCTCATCTTCTGGGGTAGTGACCTTGGGTAGGGTGTGTAGGTCAGGCCTATGACCCTACCCCAGGTCTGTATCGTCATCAGTAGCCCCCGAATGGATTAAGGTGTGAGTGCAAAGTAGGTTGAAATTGAACCTGTTCCAAGCTTCGGGACTTCGAGAGTGCTTTCTGTAAGTCTGAACGTCTGCGTTGGTATTTGATGTTGACTCAGTTGCCTTGGTCCATTCAGCGGACAGTAGAATGAACTGTTGATCTCGTGTGCCGAGTGTTGTGTTGGAGAGCGGGATCTTGGGCGCGATTGTCTGCAGCGTATCCCGGATTTCGCGGGATACAAAATTTCGGGGGAGCGCTCGAGACGGGGGAGGCCAAAGTAGGCGGAGCGGATAAGCAGTGATTCCTCGATTTCCGCGCCGCCTTTTTCGCCACGTACGCTGCGCGTGACTGTTGCGGGATTTGACGGGATCGTCCGGCCCCACGCGTCGGTCACTCGGAAATGACCTCTTATAAGGTGACCGGACCGAGGCGTCCGCACTGTGCGCATTTTCTCTTCTTCCTCCTTTCTCTGCTTCTCCGCCGCACCTTACTCTTCCGCTCCGACACCGCTGCCCCGTCGCTATGGTGAAGGACAAGACGGCGGCGCTAGAGCGCGCAAAGAAGACGAAGGAGGTGGCGAAGGGCAAGAAGAAGCAATGCGGGTCGTCGTCACGCGCGGGGCTGCCGCCGGGCTGGATCCAGGGAGATTGGGTCCGGTCTTCGATTCAGCAGGCGGACTTGGATGAGCTGATGGAGTCAGGGTTGATCGCCAAGGGAGTGGCGAGGCTGTCGGAGGGGGATATGAGTCCTCAACCTCGACCGGGTGAGTGCATTCTGCTCGCCACCCACGTCGACCGCGGCTTTTCGCTTCTCCCGCATCCTTTCTTTCGAGGGTTTCTGAACTTTCTCGGCGCTCAACTCCACCATTTCTCCCCCAACACCATCACGCATTTAGCCGCTTTCCTGTCGATGTGCGAGAACTTCTTGGGGTGTCAACCGCATTGAGGTCTTTTCAAACACATCTCCACTATTCGTTCCCAATCGGTAAAAAAGGCGAAGTCGAGTGACTCGAAAACCCATGTCATCCAGATGTTGTTGGGGAACGTTGCAGAAAATTAAAAAATATCCTACGGTTTCACCAAGATCCATCTATGAGTTCATCTAAGCAACGAGTCATGGGAGAGAGATTGCATCTACATACCACTTTGTAGATCGCGTGCGGAAGGGTTCGAGAGAACGGTGAAGATGGAGTCGTACTCGCCGTGATTCAAATCACCGATGACCAAGTGCCGAGCGGACAGCACCTCCGTGTTCAACACATGTACGGAGTGAATGATGTCTCCTCCTTCTTGATCCAGCAAGGGGGAAGGAGAGGTTGATGATGATCCAGCAGCACAACAGCGTGGTGGTGGATGCAGCAGAACTCCGGCACGGCTTCGCCAAGCTGTTGCGGGAGGAGGACGAGGTGTAGCAGGGAGGGAGGCGCCAAGAGACAAGGGTGCGGCTGCCCTCCCCCTGCCCTCCTTTATATAGGCCCCCAGGGGGTGCCGGCCCTGGGAGATGCAATCTCCCAAGGGGGCGGCGGCCAGGGGGGGTTGGAGTGCCCCCCAAGGCAAGTGGTGCGCCCCCCCACCTACGGTTTCCAACCCTAGGCGCAGGGGGCCCAAGGGGGGCGCACCAGCCCACTAGGGGCTGGTTCCCCTCCCACTTCAGCTCACGGGGCCCTCCAGGATAGGTGGCCCCACCCGGTGGATCCCCGGGACCCTTCCGGTGGTCCCGGTACAATACCGGGTGACCCCAAAACTTTCCCGATGGCCGAAACAGCACTTCCTATATAGTTTTCTTTACCTCCGGACCATTCCGGAACTCCTCGTAACGTCCGGGATCTCATCCGGGACTTCGAACAACATTCGGTTTGCTGCAGACTCATACTCATACAACCCTAGCGTCACCGAACCTTAAGTGTGTAGACCCTACGGGTTCGGGAGACATGCAGACATGACCGAGACAGCTCTCCGGTCAATAACCAACAGCGGGATCTGGATACCCATGTTGGCTCCCACATACTCCTCGATGATCTCATCGGATGAACCACGATGTCGAGGGTTCAAGCAACCCCGTATACTATTCCCTTTGTCAGACGGTATGTTACTTGCCCGAGACTCGATCGTCGGTATCCCAATACCTCGTTCAGTCTCGTTACCGGCAAGTCACTTTACTCGTACCGTAATGCATGATCCCGTGACCAGACACTTGGTCACTTTGAGCTCATTATGATGATGCACTACCGAGTGGGCCCAGTGATACCTCTCCGTAACACGGAGTGACAAATCCCAGTCTCGATCCGTGTCAACCCAACAGACACTTTCGGAGATACCTGTAGTGCACCTTTATAGTCACCCAGTTACGTTGTGACGTTTGGTACACCCAAAGCACTCCTACGGTATTCGGGAGTTACACGATCTCATGGTCTAAGGAAGAGATACTTGACATTGGAAAAGCTCTAGCAAAACGAACTACACGATCTCGTGCTATGCTTAGGAATGGGTCTTGTCCATCACATCATTCTCCTAATGATGTGATCCCGTTGTCAATGACTTCTAATGTCCATAGTCAGGAAACCATGACAATCTGTTGACCAACGAGCTAGTCAACTAGAGGCTTACTAGGGACGGATTGTGTTCTATGTATTCACGCGTGTATTACGATTTCCGGATAATACAATTATAGCATGAATAAAAGAAAATTATCATGAACAAGGAAATATAATAATAATCCTTTTATTATTGCCTCTAGGGCATATTTCCAACAGTCTCCCACTTGCACTAGAGTCAACAATCTAGTTACATTGTGATGAATCGAACACCCATAGAGTTCTGGTGTTGATCATGTTTTGCTCGCGAGAGAGGTTTAGTCAATGGATCTGCGACATTCAGATCCGTATGTACTTTGCAAATCTCTATGTCTCCATCTTGAACATTTTCACGGATGGAGTTGAAACGACGCTTGATGTGCCTGGTCTTCTTGTGAAACCTGGGCTCCTTGGCAAGGGCAATAGCTCCAGTGTTGTCACATAAGAGTTTGATCGGCCCCGACGCATTGGGTATGACTCCTAGGTCGGTGATGAACTCCTTCACCCGTATTGCTTCATGCACTGCCTCCGAGGCTGTCATGTACTCCGCTTCACATGTAGATCTCGCCACGACGCTCTGCTTGCAGCTGCACCAGCTTACTGCTCCACCATTCAACATATACACGTATCCGGTTTGTGACTTAGAGTCATCCAGATCTGTGTTGAAGCTAGCATCGACGTAACCCTTTACGGCGAGCTCTTCGTCACCTCCATAAACGAGAAACATGTCCTTTGTCCTTTTCAGGTACTTTAGGATATTCTTGACCGCTGTCTAGTGTTCCTTGCCGGAATTACTTTGGTACCTTCCTACCGAACTTACCGCTAGGTTTACATCAGGTCTGGTACACAGCATGGCATACATAATAGATCCTATGGCTGAAGCATTGAGGATGACACTCATCTCTTCTTTATCTTTTGCCGTGGTCGGGCATTGAGCCGAGCTCAATCTCACACCTTGCAGTACAGGCAAGGACCCTTTCTTGGACTGATCCATTTTGAACTTCTTCAAAATCTTATCAAGGTATGTGCTTTGTGAAAGACCTATGAGGCGTCTCGATCTATCCCTATAGATCTTGATGCCTAATATGTAAGCAGCTTCTCCAAGGTCCTTCATTGGAAAACACTTATTCAAGTAGGCCTTAATGCTGTCCAAGAATTCTATATCATTTCCCATCAAAAGTATGTCATCTACATATAATATGAGAAATGCTACAGAGCTCCCACTCACTTTCTTGTAAACGCAGGCTTCTCCATAAGTCTGCATAAACCCAAACGCTTTGATCATCTCATCAAAGCGAATGTTCCAACTCCGAGATGCTTGCACCAGCCCATAAATGGATCGCTGGAGCTTGCATACTTTGTTAGCATTCTTAGGATCGACAAAACCTTCCGGCTGCATCATATACAACTCTTCCTTAAGATAGCCGTTAAGGAATGCCATTTTGACGTCCATCTGTCATATCTCATAATCATAGTATGCGGCAATTGCTAACATGATTCGGACGGACTTAAGCTTCGCTACGGGAGAGAAAGTCTCATCGTAGTCAACCCCTTGAACTTGTCGATAACCCTTAGCAACAAGTCGAGCTTTATAGATGGTGACATTACCATCCACGTCGGTCTTCTTCTTAAAGATCCATTTGTTTTCTATCGCTCGCCGATCATCGGGCAAGTCAGTCAAAGTCTATACTTTGTTTTCATACATGGATTCTATCTCAGATTGCATGGCTTCTAGCCATTTGTTGGAATCTGGGCCTGCCATCGCTTCTTCATAGTTCGAAGGTTCACCGTTGTCTAACAACATGATTTCCAGGACAGGGTTGCCATACCACTCTGGTGTGGAACGTGTCCTTGTGGACCTACGAAGTTCAGTAGCAACTTGATCCGAAGTACCTTGATCATCATCATTAATTTCCTCTCCAGTTGGTGTAGGCACCACAGGAACAAATTCCTGAGCTGCACTACTTTCCGGTTCAAGAGGTAGTACTTCATCGAGCTCTACTTTCCTCCCACTTACTCCTTTCGAGAGAAACTCTTTTTCCAGAAAGGATCCGTTCTTGGCAACAAAGATCTTGCCTTCGGATCTAAGGTAGAAGGTATACCCAATGGTTTCTTTGGGGTATCCTATGAAGACGCATTTTTCCGACTTCGGTTCGAGCTTTTCAGGTTGAAGTTTCTTGACATAAGCATTGCATCCCCAAACTTTTAGAAACGATAGCTTAGGTTTCTTCCCAAACCATAATTCATACGGTGTCATCTCAACGGATTTAGACGGTGCCCTATTTAAAGTGAATGTAGCTGTCTCTAGAGCGTATCCCCAAAATGATAGCGGTAAATCGGTAAGAGACATCATAGATCGCACCATATCCAATAGAGTGCGATTACGACGTTCGGACACACCGTTACGCTGAGGTGTTCCAGGCGGCGTGAGTTGTGAAACGATTCCACATTTTCTTAAGTGTGTACCAAATTCGTGACTTAAATATTCTCCTCCACGATTCGATCGTAGGAATTTTATCTTTCGGTCACGTTGATTCTCTACTTCATTCTGAAATTCCTTGAACTTTTCAAAGGTCTCAGACTTGTGTTTCATCAAGTAGACATACCCATATCTACTCAAGTCATCAGTGAGAGTGAGAACATAACGATATCCTCTGCGAGCTTCAACGCTCATTGGACCACACACATCAGTATGTATGATTTCCAATAAGTTGGTTGCTCACTCCATTGTTCCGGAGAACGGGGTCTTGGTCATTTTGCCCATGAGGCATGGTTCGCATGTGTCAAATGATTCATAATCGAGAGACTCTAAAAGTCCATCAGTATGGAGCTTCTTCATGTGCTTGACACCAATGTGACCAAGGCGGCAGTGCCACAAGTATGTGGGACTATCGTTATCAACTTTACATCTTTTGGTATTCACACTATGAATATGTGTAACATTGCATTCGAGATTCATTAAGAATAAACCATTGACCATCGGGGCATGACCATAAAACATATCTCTCATATAAATAGAACAACCATTATTCTTAGATTTAAATGAGTAGCCATCTCGCATCAAACGAGATCCAGATACAATGTTCATGCTCAAACTTGGCACTAAATAACAATTATTGAGGTTTAAAACTCCCGTAGGTAAATGTAGAGGTAGCGTGCCGACGGTGATCACATCGACCTTGGAACCATTCCCGATGCGCATCGTCACCTCGTCCTTTGCCAGTCTCCGCTTATTCCGCAGCTCCTGCTGTGAGTTGCAAATGTGAGCAACGGCACCGGTATCAAATACCCAGGAGTTACTATGAGTACTGGTAAGGTACACATCAATTACATGTATATCAAATATACCTTTAGTCTTGCCGGCCTTCTTGTCCGCTAAGTATTTGGGGCAGTTCCGCTTCCAGTGACCCTTCCCTTTGCAATAAAAGCACTCAGTCTCAGGCTTGGATCCATTCTTTGACTTCTTCCCGGCAACTGGCTTACCGGGCGCGGCAACATCTTTGCCGTCCTTCTTGAAGTTCTTCTTACCCTTGCCCTTCTTGAACTTAGTGGTCTTATTGACCATCAACACTTGATGTTCTTTCTTGATTTCAACCTCTGCTGACTTCAGCATTGAGAATACTTCAGGAATGGTCTTCACCATCCCTTGCATATTGTAGTTCAACACAAAGCTCTTGTAGCTCGGTGGGAGTGACTGAAGGATTCTGTCAATGACCACCTCGTCCGGGAGGTTGATCTCCAGCTGGGACAGGCGGTTGTGCAACCTAGACATTTTGAGTATGTGCTCACTGACAGAACTGTTTTCCTCCATCTTACAACTATAGAACTTGTCGGAGACTTCATATCTCTCGACCCGGGCATGAGCTTGGAAAACCATTTTCAGCTCCGCGAACATATCATAAGCTCGGTGTTTCTCAAAAAGCTTTTGGAGCCCCGGTTCTAAGCTGTAAAGCATGCCGCACTGAACGAGGGAGTAATCATCAGCATGTGATTGCCAAGTGTTCATAACGTCTTGGTTCTCTGGGATGGGTGCTTCACCTAGCGGTGCATCTAGGACATAATTTATTGGCTGCTATGAGGATGATCCTCAGGTTTCGGACCCAGTCCGAATAGTTGCTGCCATCATCTTTCAGCTTGGTTTTCTCTAGGAACGCGTTGAAGTTCATGTTGACATGAGTGTTGGCCATTTGATCTACAAGACATATTTTGCAAAAGTTTTAGACTAAGTTCATGATAATTAAGTTCATCTAATCAAATTATTTAATGAACTCCCACTCAGATTAGACATCCCTCTAGTCATCTAAGTGTTACACGATCCGAGTCGACTAGGCTGTGTCCGATCATCACGTGAGACGGACTAGTCATCATCGGTGAACATCTCCATGTTGATCGTATCTTCCATACGACTCATGTTCGACCTTTCTGTCTCTGTGTTCCGAGGCCATGTCTGTACATGCTAGGCTCGTCAAGTTAGCCCTAAGTGTTCTGCATGTGTAAATCTGTCTTACACCCGTTGTATGTGAACGTAAGGATCTATCACACCTGATCATCACGTGGTGCTTCGAAACGACGAACTTTAGCAATGGTGCACAGTTAGGGGGAACACTTTCTTGAAATTATTATAAGGGATCATCTTATTTACTACCGCCGTTCTAAGTAAACAAGATGCATAAAACATAATAAACATCACATGCAATTATATAGTAGTGACATGATATGGCCAATATCATATAGCTCCTTCGATCTCCATCTTCGGGGCTCCATGATCATCTTCGTCACCGGCATGACACCATGATCTCCATCATCATGATCTCCATCATTGTGTCTTCATGAAGTTGTCACGCCAACGACTACTTGTACTTCTATGGCTAACGTGTTTAGCAATAAAGTAAAGTAATTTACATGGCGTTCTTCAATGACACGCAGGTCATACAAAAATAAAGACAACTCCTATGGCTCCTGCCGGTTGTCATACTCATCGACATGCAAGTCGTGATTCCTATTACAAGAACATGATCTCATACATCACAATATATCATTCATCATTCATCACAACTTCTGGCCATATCACATCACATGACAATTGCTGCAAAAACAAGTTAGACATCCTCTAATTGTTGTTGCATCTTTTACGTGGCTGCAATTAGGTTCTAGAAAGAATGTTTTCTTACCTACGAATAACCACAACGTGATTTTGTCAACTTCTATTTACCCTTCATAAGGACCCTTTTCATCTAATCCGCTCCAACTAAAGTAGGAGAGACAGACACCCGCTAGCCACCTTATGCAACTAGTGCATGTCAGTCGGTGGAACCTGTCTCACGTAAGCGTACATGTAAGGTCGGTCCGGGCCGCTTCATCCCACAATACCGCTGAAGCAAGGAAAGACTAGTAGCGGCAAGCAAGTTGACAAGATCTACGCCCACAACAAAATTGTGTTCTACTCGTGCAATAGAGAACTACGCATAAACCTGGCTCCTATACCACTGTTGGGGAACGTTGCAGAAAATTAAAAATTTTCCTATGGTTTCACCAAGATCCATCTATGAGTTCATCTAAGCAACGAGTCATGGGAGAGAGATTTCATCTACATACCACTTTGTAGATCGCGTGCGGAAGCGTTCGAGAGAACGGTGATGATGGAGTCATACTTGCCGTGATTCAAATCACCGATGACCAAGTGCCGAGCGGACAGCACCTCCGCATTCAACACACGTACGGAGCGGATGATGTCTCCTCCTTCTTGATCCAGCAAGGGGGAAGGAGAGGTTGATGATGATCCAGCAGCACAACGGCGTGGTGGTGGATGCATCAGAACTCCGGCAGGGCTTCGCCAAGCTGCTGCGGGAGGAGGACGAGGTGTAGCAGGGGAGGGAGGCGCCAAGACACAAGGGTGTGGCTGCCCTTCCCCTGCCCTCCTTTATATAGGCCCCCAGGGGGGGGGCCGGCCCTGGGAGATGCAATCTCCCAAGGGGGCGTCGGCCAGGGGGGTTGGAGTGCCCCCCAAGGCAAGTGGTGCGCCCCCCCCCCCACCTACGGTTTCCAACCCTAGGCGCAGGGGGGCCCAAGGGGGGGCGCACCAGCCCACTAGGGGCTGGTTCCCCTCCCACTTCAGCCCACGGGGCCCTCTGGGATAGGTGGTCCCACCCAGTGGACCCCCGGGACCCTTCCGGTGGTCCCGGTACAATACCGGGTGACCCCGAAACTTTCCCGATGGCCGAAACAGCACTTCCTATATAGTTTTTTTTACCTCCGGACCATTCCGGAACTCCTCGTGGCGTCCCGGATCACATCCGGGACTCCGAACAACATTCGGTTTGCTGCATACTCATATTCATACAACCCTAGCGTCACCGAACCTTAAGTGTGTAGACCCTACGGGTTCGGGAGACATGCAGACATGACCGAGACAGCTCTCCGGTCAATAACCAACAGCGGGATCTGGATACCCATGTTGGCTCCCACATACTCCTCGATGATCTCATCGGATGAACCACAATGTCGAGGGTTCAAGCAACCCCGTATACTATTCCCTTTGTCAGACGGTATGTTACTTGCCCGAGACTCGATCTTCGGTATCCCAATACCTCGTTCAGTCTCGTTACCGGCAAGTCACTTTACTCGTACCGTAATGCATGATCCCGTGACCAGACACTTGGTCACTTTGAGCTCATTATGATGATGCACTACCGAGTGGTCCCAGTGATACCTCTCCGTAACACGGAGTGAAAAATCCCAGTCTCGATCCATGTCAACCCAACAGACACTTTCAGAGATACCTGTAGTGCACCTTTATAGTCACCCAGTTACGTTGTGACGTTTGGTACACCCAAAGCACTCCTACGGTATCTGGGAGTTACACGATCTCATGGTCTAAGGAAGAGATACTTGACATTGGAAAAGCTCTAGCAAAACGAACTACACGATCTTGTGCTATGATTAGGAATGGGTCTTGTCCATCACATCATTCTCCTAATGATGTGATCCCGTTGTCAATGACATCTAATGTCCATAGTCAGGAAACCATGACTATCTGTTGACCAACGAGCTAGTCAACTAGAGGCTTACTAGGGACGTGTTGTGGTCTATGTATTCACACGTGTATTACGATTTCCGGATAATACAATTATAGCATGAATAAAAGACAATTATCATGAACAAGGAAATATAATAATAATCCTTTTATTATTGCCTCTAGGGCATATTTCCAACAGATGTTTGGGGGTTTAGGCATCCAAAAGAGAAAAGGGAGTGCCTTTCCTGCCATGACCCTTCCTGACTCTGTTAGAGGCTGGCAGTCGACTTGGTTCTATTGCTAAGATGTCGCGACTCTTGGTCAGTCGACCGGTCTCCCCCACTTCTCGTTTGACCGAGTCCAGACTCCTGCTCCACTTAAAGTGACTGCTGGCGAGATCATGGAGACGAGGATGTTGGTGGACAGGGTGGTTCAGCTTATCAATGATGGCGTCACGGGTTTGGATCTGTTGGAGGTGTTCCTCAGTCGACGCATCCAGCCTCTCCAGGCATGCGATCACCCGATGTGGCTGTATTCCGGGCCGGACGACACCGCTCGGACCCATCCGGAAGAAGTGCCATCTGCAATAGTAGCCTCGTGGCTGAGGAGCATCACAGGCAATCAGGACAATCTGAGAGGGTCTAGGCAGGTCGTTCCCTTTAGCAGTGTAAATTCACCCGACAAGGTACTCTTTTTGTTCTGACTGTTTCTCATTCATGCTCCGACTGCACTTGATATTGACCGACTCTCGTTCGACCAATTTGCTCTGCAGGTGTTCACTGAGATGCATTCGATGCCCAACGGTGAACAGGCTTTGGAACAGGCCCAAGAAGGGGAGGACAGCACGAAGGATAGTGTCGAGTGGGATTCTCAGGGAAGCGACGAGGAGGAGGAGAGCGAGGAATCCGACGAGGAGGAGGAAGTCGACTCGCCGCCATGCCCCGAACGTCGATCCAAACAGCAGCATGACCCGGTCGGCGAGCGTGGGAAAGGCGTGGGTCCGAGTGTCGGTACTCAGAAGCGCACTCGCACGTCGACTCCGCAGCCGACGGAGAAGGTGGCCAAGCAGCCTAAAGTTGCTCTCTCCAAGACCCGGAAGACTTTGCCACGAATCAAGATGGACGTCCCCGTTGCCTCAGGGTGGGTATCTTGTTTGAGTTTCTTTAAGTCGACTGAAGGTTTTCTTGATCTGACCAACCATCTCTTGTGTCCTTTCAGCCCCACCTCTGCTGCCACTGACATGGATGTTGACAAGGCGCTAGGAGACGAAGAAGCCACCTCACGAGCTGGTAAGTTCGTCAACTCAATTCTGTTTGACCGAGTGGGCGGTCGATTGACTGAAAATTTGATACTTCTCTTCTTATGTAGCTCCGCAAGACATCGTTGTGCTTCCTGACGACGCAGAAGAAGAAGCGCCTCTACAGGAGAGGAGGAAGAACAATGGAGGTTCGAGCAGGAGGAGACTTGAAGTCCAAATCCCTCAGTTGACACCGGCGCAGTCGACACCGGCGCCTGAGGCGATAGTTCAGACTAACATCACGTTTGGTAACCCGTTGACGACTGATCGTCCGTCGGGGTCAACTGCACAAACGCCCGCTGCACCGGTGCAACTCCACTCATCTGATCCAGCAACTGCTTCGACCCCTCTGGAGCCATCCCTCTTTGCTGCATATCAAACTCCGGATGACTCGCCGAGTGCCACTAGGGAAGCTCTTCGCCAGGCGAATCTTGTCATGGAGCAGGTGAAAGTGATGCATGAAGCTAGTCAGATAGCCTACAATGCCAGCACTGCCCTTCAGACCAATGTCTAGGTCAGTAGAATTCCGACCGAACCTTTCAGCGTTACTTTATATCTAATCACCCACTGGGTGTTCCTTCGTTTAGAACTCAGGAGATCTTTAATTTTGCACTTTCCGAATCAGTTGGGGCACGTCGAGTGCACCCACTGGGTGTAGTCCCCGAGACCAGGGTCGGCTGCTGGCAGTCGACTGGAGTCTGATAATATACCTCTCCGTCCTCCTTTTTTTGAGCTCATGCTGAGTATTGATCTAATCCAGTGGGGGCACGCTAAGTGCACCCACTGGGTGTAGTCCCCGAGACTACTGTTGAATATTTGATTCGGCAGTAGTCTTAGAGTAAATCTTTTCCTTCACTGTCTCTTATTTCTGTCGACTGAAATGTTTGTCTTTCCGACTGCAGAGGTCTTGTGATCTTGAAGCTCGGCTCACCGAGTTGAATAAGAAGCATATCAGTGTTGAACTTGACCTCGAATTGGCGAAGAAGAATCTGAAGACTGCCCAACAAGAAACGACCATCATGGGAGGTAACCATTCGACTGTTTCGTCTGCCTGGTGGACTTTCTGCTGCCTTTCTTTCAGTCTCTTTGAACCGAGTGACTTCACATAAGCAGATGTGAAAATCGCCAACTTCAGTCTCGTGTGAAGAGTGTTTTTTCCTTAGAGAGGATGAAGGAAGCTTTGGAGCAGAAGGATCTGGATCTGGCAGCTTCTCAGAAGGAAGCACACGAGAAGACGAAGCTTGCGGACCAGAAGCTGGCTTCAGTCGGCAAGTTGGAGGACGAGAACGCGAAATTGAAGACGGCCGTCTCGGACGCCAATCGTGAAGTCGAAGAACTGAGGAAGGACAAGGAGAACCTGACCACTGAAGTTGATGGTCTCAGGACCAAGACGGGCAAGCTAGAGTCTCATTTGGAACAACTTGCGGCGAAGCTCATCTTGAAGCTTGAAGGTATGACTGTTTCGTTAGATAACTATCGTCGACTGAAATTTATAATATTGTCGACTCATTGTTTGTTGTGATGGAACAGAACTCTGTCAGGACTTTGAAGCTGAAACTGGACGGGTTGAGACAGGTCTCGACCCCATTGTTGGTGTCAAAACCTGCGGATCTCGGGTAGGGGTCCTGAGCTATGAGTCTAGGCGGATGGTAACAGGAGACAAGGGACACGGTGTTTTTACACAGGTTGGGGCCCTCTCGATGGAGGTAAAACCCTACTCCTGCTTGATTAATATTGATGATATGGGTAGTACAAGAGTAGATCTACCACGAGATCAGAGAGGCTAAATCCTAGAAGCTAGGCTACGGTATGATTGTTGTTCGTCCTATGGACTAAAACCCTCCGGTTTATATAGACACGGAGAGGGCTAGGGTTACACAGAGTCGGTTACAATGGGAGGAGTTCTACATATCCGTATCGCCAAGCTTGCCTTCCACGCCAAGGAAAGTCCCATCCGGACACGGGACGAAGTCTTCAATCTTGTATCTTCATAGTCCAGGAGTCCGACCAAAGGTTATAGTCCGGTCATCCGGACACCCCCTAATCCAGGACTCCCTTAGTAGCCCCTGAACCAGGCTTCAATGACGATGAGTCCGGCGCACAGATTGTCTTCGACATTGCAAGGCGGGTTCCTCCTCTGAATACTTCATAGAAGATTTTGAACACAGGATAGTGTCCAGCTCTGCAAAACAAGTTCCATGTACCACAGTAGAGAGAATAATATTTGCACAAATCTAATCTGTTGACGTATTCTGCAACATGACATCACGCCATGACCAAGCTTTTATTCGAATCGTTTTACTCTCCCACCTCAGCACGTTTAGCGAGGCGGTTTTCTTGGCACGTCTTGTCAAAGCAGAGATCGTGTCCCCTTTTTCTGGGATTCTCACCAATACGGGCGTGGGTAACCCAATCGTGCCTGTTGGTATGTCTCCTCAATCGAAGGTGAGTCCCAAACGGTCACGGGGAGGGCTCTTGGTATTCAATCTCTTTATAAAGAGACCAAGGCTTGACTCCTTTCTTTCAATCTCAATCAAATCCGCCTCTCACCTTGAGTTCCAACACCCAAAGCTCCAGATTCAGGCGCTTCGGACCTCCGATGATGTACGGCTCCGACCTTCAAGGCCGGTGGTTGCCTTCCTCCATTACAGAAGAAGACGTGCTAAAGCTAAGAGATGCCAGGTATCTAACCGGCGAAATCTCGCATAGGCTGCCTGCTCAAGGGCAGGTTATTCCCATTCCCAAGCCTGGTGAGAGCGTGGTGTTCGCATCTCACTTCCTTCGGGGGCTAGGATTCTCGACGGACCCCTTCGTGAGGGGGCTCATGTTTTATTACGGGCTGGAATTTCATGACTTAGCTCCGGAGTCCATCCTCCATATCTCATCGTTCATTGTCGTGTGCGAGGCCTTCCTCCGTATTACTCCTCACTTAGGATTGTGGCTTAAGACCTTCAAAGTAGAGACGAAGATGATCGAGGGGCAGCATGCAGAGTGCGGAGGTGCTGTTATAAGCAAGAATGCCGATGCTCCATGGACCGAGGGCTCTTTTCAAGAGGAGTTCAGCTTATGGCAACGAGAGTGGTTTTATATCACAGCTCCCAGGGGCACCAAATGGGTGGCGCCACCTGCCTTTCGCTTGGGTCCCCCACCACAGCTAGCTTCATGGGTCAATAAAGGGCTTAACTGGGGGCCGTCCAAGGACGTGCCCTTGTTGCAGGGCCGCGTTCGAGATCTCCTAGAAAGAGATATCAATCTGGCCGTAGTGACGCAAGTTATGTTGATTCGCCGCATCCTGCCCTGCAAACATCGCCCCCTCCGCCGATGGGAGTTTAATCCGGAAGGACCACGAGCCCTCCAACATTTTGTGGGCGTGACGCCCATGGAGATGTACAAATTGTTCTTCGGATCACAAGCAATGTGTCCGGACTCGTCCGAGGACGCAGGTCTGAGCTGCAATCGCCCGGATACTCAAATAAGTAGCCCTGTACCCGGACACGCTATCCATATATTTATCATAAAATTGCCCTTAAAAGAGTTGTCCCTTAAACAGGAGTGGATAGTGAAAGCAAAGCTAATCAGGTGTCCGGCCCTCCTCCCTGAGACTACGCCGGATCCCGTGTTAACCAGGATGCTGGAGGTTGCACCTTTGGAAGAAGGCGAAGAGGGGAGCAAGGAAGCTACCACCCCCCCGAAGGAGGCTGTCAGGAAAGGAGAAATCGAGAATTCCTCTAACTAGCGGAAGAAGAGGACCACCTCTGAAGACCCGGAGGCCATGGTCTCAAAGCGGGGGAAGAAATCTTTTTCAGAGGGTCCGGCACCGGGGGGTGCCTCGGTCGCATTGTGCCCCCAAGGGGATCAGCTCTCCACCGAGCCGTAAGTAAAGAGGGGGGTTTTAAAATGAGAGACATCCCTGTTCTATTTCCAAGGAAGATAACCGAAATTTTACCTTGTAGTTCGGATCACAGCCCTTCTTTGCAGAGCTCATCTTCAGGGGATCTTCGTCTGGAGATGATGGAGAGCGGAACGCCTCCCCCTGCCGTACCGCCTTGCGAGGTGGGCGACGCTGAGGTGTCGTCATGGAGGGTTTCTCCGAATCCGGCAGGGCCGGAAGGCAGACGTATGGCCCCCCAAGGCCCTCCGTGTCCGGCCTTCGAAAAAGGGCATCGGACGAGTCCGGCACCGTCCTGTGCATGGTCAGAGAAGCTAAAGGATCTGCTCGGGCGAGCGTCTATCTCAGAAGAACACCGTGCGTTGATGGATATGGTGATTGGAAGGATTTCATCCGCGGAGAGCGGGTTGTACGAAGCCGTCAGGAGTTTACTGACAGGTTTTGAGGTACGCGAAATGATGTACCTTTTGACAGATCCGCATATATAAGATGCGCCCTGTATAGATAGTAGCCCCTGAGACTCTGTGCGTTGTCAAAAATGACGGCGCGCCGAGGATCATAATCCCAGGTATAATATGTCGCCTTTCCTATGTAGGTGGCGAAGTGTCCGGTGGCTAGCCGACTGATGTATTTGCCGAGCTAAAGCGGCAACTTGACGTGGTAGATGCCGACATCGCGCTTGTCAACAAGCGGCTGGACGAGTCCCAAGGTATGTAATTTCTCCGAAGACACCTGGTAAGAGGAGCTTGATGCCCGTACCTTACAACATGTGTGCTTGATGCAGATGGTGCCGCTGCCATGGAGAACCTTTGGGCGGAACTTTCCCGAGCCAAGGAGCAGGCCAGGAAAAGCGATGCGGCTGCCTTAAAGGCGGCTGAAGAGCTGAAAGCCGAACAGGCTGCTCACTGCCAAAGCAAGAAGGAAATGGCCGAGATGGCTGTAATGTTGAAGAATGCTTCCGACCGCTGCAAGCTTCTTGAAAAAGAAGATCGGGTGGCACAGAAGGACCTAGAGAAGGTCACTACCGAGGCCAAGGATACTCGCTCTGCGATGAGAGCTATGAAGGAGGAGCTACGTCAGGCCGGAGATATCATGGCTGGAAAGCCCTTTAAGCTGCGGATGAAGTTCGGGGATCCTAAATATGCTCCGTTGGACCGGCAGTGGAGCGCGGGGAACACTTATCTGTACTTGGCGGCGAGTGCCGCGGATGCGGCCGAACACTTCCGCGATCAAAATGACCATGAAGTGAAAAAGCTTTTTTGGTCACAGTTCCACAATCCAGAGCGCCCACTTCCATTAACCGATCGTTTGGACACATGGGCGGAGCTGAATAGGTTATCCGGACTCGCCATGAGGTATGTCGTGAGTCATCTGTGGCTGTCGTGGAATTAACACGTCAGATGTCCTTAGTGTCAGGACTTAGTCGCGAGGCCAACGCAGCTATGTGGTAGCTTGAGAGGGGTTGATCGGGACGAGAGACGCAACACGCAAGACAAGGATTTAGACAGCTTCGGGCCCCGGGAAACATCATCCGGTAACAACCCTACATATTGTTTGTGGCTAGGTCTCATTATACTCATGAGAAGAGTCGCCGTAAGCCGGCTCCCCCTTTGTTTCTAGCCCTAGATATTGCTTCTTGTTTATTGTCCCTCTTTGGGGAGCCCTGCCCCTCCTTATATAAGTTATAGGGGCGGGTTACATGTGGAGTCCTAGTAGGACTAGCCTATCTTGTACTACAAGCCGGATACAAGTCTGGGTCTTGATTCCTTGTAAGGGAGATACTCCTTACGCCTTTCCTCTTAAGCCGTCCTATCATAACGTAAGCCGACCTTCTGGGCCTTGAGCCTCCTGGGCCCCCGGGTCTTGTCGCTCCTCTGATCTGCTTGCCAGGTCACCCATAAGTCGCCAGGATCGGGCGGGTCACTTAGTGTGTCGTCCAGTCAGGGCGGGTCATTAGTGAGTCGCCAAGTCCGGCCGGGTTATACCTTGCGGCCGGGTTACACTGCGGGGTATATCCCCGACAGTGGCTGAAAAGTCCCGAGCCAAAGAGTTATTTTAGCTTGGTGTAGCAGTTCCTCGGTGCGGTGCCGCATATTAATGCAATGAAGAGGTCAGCATGCATAGAGGGTGCGCAGATGGCTCTTGCCCATGTCAAGACATACTGGGAGGAGATGGAGGCCATTGTTGTTGCATCCCAAGATTCAGACGAGAGCCAAGTACCTGCCGAGCACTATTTTCAGGAAGTTCTGCAGGGCGCTCGTTTAATAGAGACGCAGTGCTCGAAGGATATTATGTTCGAATAACATGTATTATTGTAAAACAATGTTTCGATGGAATATAAAAGCTTTTTATACTTGTGCCTTCAAGAATTAGAATACCTCCTGTGCGGCCGTTAATGTATATGTGTATATAACCTGAAAGATGGCAGTCTTCGGCTTCAGCCCCCACGCATATAATGCGGGGGTGTTCGCAGAAGGCACATTTTCACACTTGATCCAACGTCTTGGTCCTATTAAGGAGGTGATAGCGCAGCGAACTAGGCAACCGGACTATAATGCTTTATCACTTTCACTTAGCCATAGGAGTTTGACAGTGGGGCTACTATATAGCCCCTAGGGGCACCGCACTCACCCGAATTCGGGGCGCGTGTGTGCCTGGCCGGGAAAAGGCCCTTCATTAATGCGGAGGAATCCTAAAGATTCCGGAGGGTCATCGAGTGGTTGACCAGTCTCACGCTATATCATGACAGTCAGTTTTCGGCTTTCTCTACTGAGGTGCTCACCTGGCTGAACCAGGGCACCATCGCAGTAGTTCTCCTGGTGCCGCCTTAGCCGATAGAGCGGAACATAAGGCAGCAAACCACAGGAGCCGGGCAAGCCCAACATTTGACCAAAGACATGATTCGGAGCTGATGCATATAAGACCAAACTCGCGACGCCGAACACTCCCTAAGGTATTTGGTCTTTATGAAAACGGGCTGAACAACGCCCTTGGTAAGAAGCCCCTGGTGTCCAGGTACACGCAAAATTCTGACGTGGCCACATGCCAAGACGCCAGCCTCCTCCTTGGTTATAACAAGAAACCGGGGGATGTGTATCAACAAGAGACAGTGAAAAAGGTTTACGCAGGGTCTTAATCTGAAAAGATTCCTTGGAACGGGTCCCTACTGCACGTCTGCGCCTGTGTATCCGTTGTGCCGTATCCTGGATGGGTGTAGCATGGTGTTCATCTGTAAAAGAGAGGAACTTAGTTGAAAAAGATCGTGCGAAAATCTATGTTATATTAAATAAACAAAGTATAATTCAGAAAATGGGTAGAATTGAGCTTTATTGTCTCTTGTTGTACACGCGTGGAGCCCCTTGTACGGGGGTATGCGGATAGTAAGCCCTTGTATGTTTACGCCGGACTCGTCTAGCCATGTCCGGGGTCTGAACGACCTGTTTAGGTGCTTTGATTAGTGAAGTTGGTTTAGTGTGTGGCTGTCAAGGCAGCCGCACAGTCTTCCGCGCTCGAGGAACACTCGATATTTCCCTTTAATGAGATGATGCCTCGTGGACCGGTCATTTTAAGCGTAAGGGATGCATAATGCGGTATTGCGTTAAAGCGGGCGAAAGCTTCGCGTCCCGGTAGTGCTTGATAGCTACTTGTAAATGGGGTGATGTGGAAGGTTAGCTTTTCGCTGCGGAAGTTGTCGGGGGAGCCGAACATAACTTCTAACAGGAGAGAACCCGTACAATGGGTATCTGGGCCTGGCGTTACCCCTTGAAAGGAAGTGTTGCCATGGCGAATTTTTGTTGGGTTTATCCCCATTTTGCGGATTGTGTCCTGATATAGCAGGTTTAGACCACTGCCGCCGTCCATTAGGACTTGTGTAAAGTGGAGTCCGTCAATTATCGGATCTAATATCAAGGCAGTCTAGCCTGCATTCCGGATACTTGTAGAGTAATCCTGATGGTCGAAGGTGATTGGTTTTAACGACCAGTGGCGGGACTCCTCTGGGACAGGCCGTATGGCGCATATCTCTATAGGCGCCACTATGTTTTTCCCTTTTGTCACGTGAAGTGAGTTTACTGTTTTGACTTCTTGTGGGAACTTCTTTTGTTCTCCGATGCTCTGATTGTGGGGTTCGTCATCGTCCTCGCTTGGTATGTCGAGCCCCTTGTGTTCCGCGTTGAGTTTGCCGGATTACTTGAAGACCCAACAATCTCTGTGGGTATGGTTTGCAGGCTTCCCGGGAGTACTGTGGATTTGGCATATTTTGTCCAAGATTTTGTTTAGGTTAGATAGCTCGTCCCTGTTATCCTTGAGGGGCAGCTTTTTCTGATTCTGCCGAGAGCTTTTGAATCCGGCGTTGACTACCGTGCTCTTCTGGCTGTTTCCCTTGGTCCGGCGCTGGTCCTTGCTACGTCGCGGCTTCCCATTTCCTTTCCTAACTTCGGATGTACTTGGGTCGTTGGTACTGCTTCTTGCCAACCAGCTATCCTCACCTGCGCAAAAGCGGGTCATGAGGCTTGTTAATGCGGCCATTGTTCTTGGCTTTTCTTCGCCGAGGTGTCTGGCGAGCCATTCGTCTCGAACGCTGTGTTTGAAAGCTGCTAAGGCTTCGGCGTCCGGACAGTCGACTATCTGGTTCTTTTTAGTAAGAAATCTGTTCCAGAGTTTCTGGGCTGACTCTCCGGGTTGTTGAGTTATATGACTTAGATCATCTGCATCCGTAGGTCGGACATAGGTCCCTTGAAAATTTGCTTGAAAAGCATCCTCGAGCTCTTCCCAACTTCTGATGGTGTTTTTGGGAAGGCTTTTAAGCCAATGCCAGGCTGTCCCTTTGAGCTAGAGGGGTAAGTATTTTATGGCGTGGAGGTCATCTCCTCTACCCATGTGTATGTGGAGGATATAATCCTCAATCCAGACTCCAGGGTCTGTTGTTCCGTCATATGCCTCTATGTTTACGGGCTTGAATCCCGCTAGAAATTCATGGTCCAGCACCTCATCGGTGAAGCATAGGGGGTGTGCGGCACCCCTGTATTTGGGTGTGCCATGATGTTCGGATACTTGTTGCGTTGCATTGCTTACTAGAGCTTGCTTTCTTGGCCCGTAGATAGATCTGGCTGGGCCATCTTTTTGATGCGAATCCTTGTGCAGATCGCGTGCCGGCTTGTGTGCAGTGCCATTTGCCACTCTATGTTGGCCATGGGGTTGTTTATCCGACCTGGTGGCTTCCTTATTTTTTGATTGCGGGGGCTCTAAGGCCTCCTCATCAAATTCCGGCAGTAGTTTTTGCTTCGGATAGCTCTTTGTGTGGCGACTGTCGCCGTATTTGTCTGCGGTGTTGAGTACTTTGCCCCATCTAATTCTGAGTGCATCTTCCGCTATTTTGAGCTTCCGCTTCTGCTTTTTCAGGCTACGCGCAGTGGCGACAAGCCTTTTGTGGAGGTTCTTCTAGTCCAGCAACTTGTCCAGCGTGAGGTCATCCAGACTATTATCTACGCCGGAGACGGGTTGTTTGGTTTGTTTACCCAAGTTGCCATGTTCGGATGGTTGCTCGATGGCATATTCGTCGTCCACCGGTTCGCCCTGCTCTGTGGATGGGTCTGTATGGCTGATGTCTCTGTCGAGGTGGGGTTTGGAGCGGCGCTTACGCCGCCGCTTTGACTGCTTTTCGAGGGAACGATCCCTTGTTGCGTCCCTTTGTTCCTCGTCGTCGTTTCTTTTAGGTTTTTCCACCATGTATACATCGTGAGATGAGGTGGTTGTCCAGTGCCCTATAGGCGCTGGTTCCTGTTCGTCTCCTACATCGTCGTCCATACCATCTATGTCTTCGGAGTCGAAGTTGAGCATGTCGGTTAAATCATCGACAGTGGCTACGAAGTGGGTGGTGGGTGGGCTTTGAATTTCTTCGTCATCCACATCCCATCCTTGCTGACCATAGTCCGGCCAGCGCTCTCCTGATAAAGATAGAGACTTTAGTGAATTCAGAATGTCGCCGGAGGGTGAGTGTTGAGAGATGTCCGTGGCGGCGAACTCCATGATCGGCACCCAATCGGATTCGATCGATAGGGGCGCGGAAGGTTCGGAGTCTGGGGAGGAGTCCGACACCCTGGAGTCACGGGCTTCGCAGAGGACAAGGCTGGTGTTCGTCTCGATCGCCGTAGAGATTGCAGCCCCCGAGGCGGTGTCTAGCCACCCGTCCTCGATTGGCGCAGTCGGCTATGAGCTAAGGGTCGGAGCGGACACTGGGGCGGCCTCCTGGGCACTGTTCGGCGGCAGAGCTAGATCATGCACATCGTGACAGTGCGGCGCGCTCGGCTGTGGCTCGAACCCGTCGAAGATCAAGTCTCCGCGGATGTCAGCCGTGTAGTTCAAACTTCCAAACCTGACCTGATGGCCAGGGGCGTAGCATTCGATCTGCTCCACATGGCCAAGCGAATTGGCCCGCAGTGCAAAGCCGCCGAATACAAAGATATGTCCGGGGAAAAAAGTCTCACCCCGGACCGCATCGTTGTTGATGATAGGGGGAGCCATCGGGCCTAAAGAAGATGGCACAGAGGAACTCTCAATGAAAGCACCAATGTCGGTGTCAAAAGCGGCAGATCTGGGGTAGGGGGTCCCGAACTGTGCGTCTAGGCGGATGGTAACAGGAGAGAAGGAACACAATGTTTTTACCCAGGTTCAGGCCCTCTCGATGGAGGTAAAACCCTACTCCTGCTTGATTAATATTGATGATATGGGTAGTACAAGAGTAGATCTACCACGAGATCAGAGAGGCTAAACCCTAGAAGCTAGCCTATGGTATGATTGTTGTTCGTCCAACGGACTAAAACCCTCCAGTTTATATAGACACCGGGAGGGCTAGGGTTACATAGAGTCGGTTACAATGGGAGGAGATCTACATATCCGTATCGCCAAGATTGCCTTCCACGCCAAGGAAAGTCCCATCCGGACACGGGACGAAGTCTTCAATCTTGTATCTTCATAGTCCAGGAGTCCGGCCAAAGGTTATAGTCCGGTCATCCGGAGACCCCCTAATCCAGGACTCCCTCACCCATCAACTGTCCCATGAAAGATGAAGTCGCGATGAACTTGCTTCGACTGGAATCATGCTTGGACGGTGCAGTCGACTATCTGGCTCGTCTGAAGGCGGCGACGGCCCGCATGGACGCCGAACTCTGGCCTCAGGCGGGAACGTCTCAAGACCTCGAGTCCTTCATGACTGGGCTGAATCAAATTCCAGGCCGAGTGCAAGAGTGGAAGCAATCTTCTGCCCGTTGTGGTGCTGATGTCGCCTTGTCTTTGGTCCGAGTGCATTGCAAGGAAGCTAAGGAAGGCAAGCTAGCAGCTGTCAAAGTGGCAAACACTAAGAAGCATTCCTTCCAGGACATCATGGACACTTTCCTCGAGGCAGCCACTCGCATCGCCGACAGCATCGATCTCAATAGCTTCTGTGACCCGGCTAGTCCTTCTCCTGCCGAGTGATTAAAAAACATTATGCCACCACTTTTATTTGCCTCGGAATGCCGAGTGGATTTGTAACCGTTAAAACTCCTTCGGGCCTGATGCCCGAGCACTTTATCCTGCGGTTAAGAACTTTCGAATTTATCATCTCATATATTGCATCTGCCTTCGAATGAAATCCACTTTTCTCTCAAACTGTTGTCTGTTTGCTTGATGCAGCTTCTGGAAGAGGAGGGCCAGTCGCCTGATCGGGCGATCCTTGAGCAACATTGGTCAGCTTATCAGCGAGGCATTTCAGCAATGGTTTTGTGTTCCAGTCGACCGGTTGGGTGACCCTTGAGTAGTACTGAACAACTTATCAGCAAGGCACTCAGCAATGGTCTTGACGTTTCAGTCGACCGATCGGGTGATCCTTGAGCAGCATTGATCAGCTCATCAGTAAGGCACTCAGCAATGGTCTTGACGTTCTAGCCGACCGATCGGGTGATCCTTGAGTAGCATTGATCAGCTCATCAGCGAGGCACTCAGCAATGGTCTCGATGTTCCAGTCGACCGATCGGGTGATCGTTGAGTAGCATTGATCAGTTCATCAGTAAGGCACTCAGCAATGATCTTGACGTTCCTGTCAATTGATTGGGTGATCCTTGAGTAGCATTGATCAGCTCACCAGCAAGGTTTTTCAAACTTAGGCGAGCACGGGACTGCGGCTAAGCCCCCGAGTGGGAGGATCGCTCTCCACTCGGTAGGATTTTTCAAACTTAGGCGAGTACGGGACTGCAGCTAAGCCCCCGAGTGAGAGGATTGCTCTCCACTCGGCAGGATTTTTTCAAACTTAGGCGAGTGCAGGACTGCAGCTAAGCCCCCAAGTGGGAGGATTGCTCTCCACTCAGTAGGATTTTTTCAAACTTAGGTGAGTGCGGGAGTGCAGCTAAGCCCCCGAGTGGGAGGATTGCTCTCCACTCGGTAGGATTTTTCAAACTTAGGCGAGTACGAGACTGCGGCTAAGCCTCCGAGTGAGAGGTCTGCTCATCACTCGGAGGATTTTCATCACTTAGGCGAGCACTGGGCTGCAGCTAAGCCCTCGAGTGAGAGGCAGGATCATCACTCGGTAGGATTTTTATCACTTAGGCGAGCACTGGGCTGCAGCTAAGCCCCCGAGTGACAGGCAGACTCATCACTCGGTAGGATTTTTATCACTTAGGCGAGCACTGGGTTGCAGCTAAGCCCCCGAGTGAGAGGCAGGCTCATCACTCGGTAGGATTTTTATCACTTAGGCGAGCACTGGGCTGCAGCTAAGCCCCTGAGTGAGAGGCAGACTCATCACTCGGCAGGATTTTTATCACTTAGGCGAGCACTAGGCTGCAGCTAAGCCCCTCGAGTGAGAGGCAGACTCATCACTCGGTGGGATTTTTATCACTTAGGCGAGCACCGGGCTGCAGCTAAGCCCCCGAGTGAGAGGCAGACTCATCACTCGGTAGGATTTTTATCACTTAGGCAAGAACTGGGCTGCAGCTAAGCCCCCGAGTGAGAGGCAGGCTCATCACTCAGTAGGATTTTTATCACTTAGGCGAGCACTGGGCTGCAACTAAGCCCCTGAGTGAGAGGCAGCCTCATCACTCGGTAGGATTTTTATCACTTAGGCGAGCACTGGGCTGCAGCTAAGCCCCCGAGTGAGAGGCAAACTCATCACTCGGTAGGATTTTTATCACTTAGGCAAGCACTGGGCTGCGGCTAAGCCCCCGATTGAGAGGCAGGCTCATCACTCGGTAGGATTTTTATCACTTAGGCGAGCACTGGGATGCAGCTAAGCCCCCGAGTGAGAGGCAGACTCATCACTCAGTAGGATTTTTATCACTTAGGCGAGCACTGGGCTGCAGCTAAGACCCCAAGTGAGAGGCATGCTCATGACTCGGTAGGATTTTTATCACTTAGGGGAGCACTCGGCTGCAGCTAAGCCCCCGAGTGAGAGGCAGACTCATCACTCGGTAGCATTTTTATTGCTTTGACTTAGGCGAAATAGATTCGCGGCTAAGGTAATGCACACAAAAGAAATAAACAACAACCATTCGGAAGAAGTAAATTATGTCTTTTGATAGCCAAACTAAAAGGTATTTCTTGTTACATCTGATCGGTCTAAATATTTAAGAATAGAAAGGGCGGAGCAGATCCGCATTCCAGGCGCGCGGCTCATCTTTATTGTGTTCGACGTTGAAAAGACGGTAGGCTCCATTGTGGACCACCTTGGTGATGACGAAAGGGCCTTCCCAAGCGGGGGCGAGCTTGTGTGGCTTTTGTTGATCCACTCGGAGGACCAAGTCCCCTACCTGGAATGCACGGCCCCTTACGTTCTTGGCATGGAATCGACGTAAGTCTTGCTGATAAATGGTCGACCGGATCAAGGCCATTTCTCTTTCCTCCTCCAAGAGTTCGAGTGCATCTTGTTGAGCTTGCTCTGCTTCTTTTTCTAAGAAGAGTTCGACTCGGGGAGCGTTGTGGAGCAAATCGCTCGACAAAATGGCTTTGGCTCCATAGACTAAAAAGAATGGAGTCCGTCCGGTCGACCGATTGGGGGTTGTCCTCAGCCCCCAAAGCACCGATGGGAGCTCGTCGACCCAAGCCCCTGCCGCGTGCTTGAGGTCATGCATTAACCGAGGCTTCAGCCCTTTGAGAATCAATCCATTCGCTCGTTCAGCCTGACCATTCGACTGGGGATGGGCAACCGAAGCGTAATCGACCCTCATGCCTTGGGAGGCACAAAAAGCTTTGAACTCTTCAGAATCGAAGTTCGAGCCGTTATCCGTGATGATGTTGTGTGGGACGCCATATCTGAATATAAGTTCTCTGATGAAACTCATGGCTGTGCTTGCTTCAAGGCTCTTGATGGGTTTGGCTTTGATCCATTTGGTGAACTTGTCGACTGCTACCAGCACATGAGTAAATCCACTCCTGCCTGTCCTCAGAGGTCCAACCATGTCCAGTCCCCAAACGGCGAAAGGCCAAACGAGCGGAATAGTCTTCAGAGCTGATGCAGGTTTGTGGTACATGTTGGAATAAAACTGACAACCTTCACACTTGTCCACTATTTCCTTTGCCATCTCGTTAGCGTGTGGCCAGTAAAACCCGACTCGGTATGCTTTAGCTACGATGGTCCGAGAGGACGCATGGTGACCACAGGTCCCCGAGTGAATATCGTTGAGGATCATTCGACCTTCTTCTGTCCTGATGCACTTCTGGTAGGTGATACGTCTCCAACGTATCTATAATTTTTGATTGCTCCATACAACTTTTGTTGGGGAACGTTGCAGAAAATTAAAATTTTCCCTACGGTTTCACCAAGATCCATTTATGAGTTCATCTAAGCAATGAGTCATCGGAGAGAGTATGCGTGCAGAAGCGTTCAAGGGAACGGGGATGATGGAGTCGTACTCGCCGTGATCCAAATCACCGATGACCAAGTGCTGAACGGACAGCACCTCCGCATTCAACACACGTACGGAACGAACGACGTCTCCTCCTTCTTGATCCAGCAAAGGGAAGGAGAGGTTGAGGAAGAAGGCTCCAGCAGCAGCACGACGGCGTCATGATGGTGGAGAGGCAGTACTCCGACAGGGCTTCGCCAAGCACTCAACGGAGGAGGAGAGGTGTTGGGGAGGGGAGGGGCTGCGCCTTGGATCAGGTGTTCAACCCTCCCCTTGCCCCTCTATTTATAGGGGAAGGGGGAAGGGGGCCGGCCCCTCTAGATGAGATCTAGAGGGGGGCGGCGGCCAGGGAGGGGCGCTTGCCCCCCAAGCAAGGGGGGCGCCCCCACTAGGGTTCCCCCCCAACCCTAGGCGCATGGGCCCAAGGGGGGGGGGGCGCCCAGCCCACCATGTGGCCCTCTGAGAGGGGTGGCCCCTCCCGGTGGACCCCCGGAACCCCTTCGGTGGCCCCGGTACAATACTGATATGCCCCCGAAACTTTCCAGTGTCCGTATGACAACTTCCCATATATAAATCTTCACCTCCGGACCATTCCGGGACTCCTCGTGACGTCCCGGATCTCATCTAGGACTCCGAACAACATTCGGTAATCACATACAAGTCTTCCTAATAACCCTAGCGTCACAAAACCTTAAGTGTGTAGACCCTACGGGTTCGGGAGACATGCAGACATGACCGAGATGGCTCTCCGGTCAATAACCAACAGCGGCATCTGGATACCCATGTTGGCTCCCACATGCTCCTCGATGATGTCATCGGATGAACCACGATGTCGAGGATTCAATCAACCCCGTATACTATTCCCTTTGTCAATCGGTACGTTACTTGCCCGAGACTCGATCGTCGGTATCCCAATACCTCGTTCAGTATCGTTACCGGCAAGTCACTTTACTCGTACCGTAATGCATGATCCCGTGACCAGACACTTGGTCACTTTGAGCTCATTATGATGATGCACTACCGAGTGGGCCCAGTGATACCTATCCATCATACGGAGTGACAAATCCCAGTCTCGATCCATGTCAACCCAACATACACTTTCGGAGATACCTGTAGTGCACCTTTATAGTCACCCAGTTACGTTGTGACGTTTGGTACACCCAAAGCACTCCTACGGTATCCGGGAGTTACACGATCTCATGGTCTAAGGAAAAGATACTTGACATTGGAAAAGCTCTAGCAAAACGAACTACACGATCTTGTGCTATGTTTAGGATTGGGTCTTGTCCATCACGTCAATCTCCTAATGACGTGATCCCGTTGTCAATGACATCTAATGTCCATAGTCAGGAAACCATGACTATCTGTTGACCAACGAGCTAGTCAACTACAGGCTTACTAGGGACGTATTGTGGTCTATGTATTCACACGTGTATTACGATTTCCGGATAATACAATTATAGCATGAATAAAAGACAATTATCATGAACAACGAAATATAATAATAATCCTTTTATTATTGCCTCCAGGGCATATTTCCAACAACTTTATCTATTGTTTTGGACTATAATGGGCTTGATTTTCCACTTTTATATTATTTTGGGACTAACCTATTAACCGGAGGCCCAACCCAGAATTGCTGTGTTTTTGCCTATTTCAGTGTTTCGAAGAAACGGAATATCAAATGGAGTCCAAACGGAATGAAACCACCGGAAACGTGATCTTCTCACCGAACGTGATCCAGGAGACTTGGACCCTACTCCAAGAAGTGCCAAAGGCGGTCACAAGGGTGGGGGGCGCGCCCTCCCCCCTAGGCACGCCCCCTGCCTCGTGGGCCCCCTGATGCTCCACCGACGTACTCCTTCCTCCTATATATACCTACGTACCCCCAACAGATTGGGGACGGAGCCAAAAACCTAATTCCACCGCCGCAACTTTCTGTATCCGCGAGATCCCATCTTGGGGCCTGTTCCGGAGCTCCACCGGAGGGGGCATCTACCACGAAGGGCTTCTACATCATCACCATAGCCCCTCCGATGAAGTGTGAGTAGTTTACTTCAGACCTTTGGGTCCATTGTTAGTAGCTAGATGGCTTCTTCTCTCTTTTTGGATCTCAATACAATGTTCTCCCCCTCTCTCGTGGAGATCTATTCGATGTAATCTTCTTTTTGCGGTGTGTTTGTTGAGACCGATGAATTGTGGGTTTATGATCCAGCTTATTTATGGAAAATATTTGATTCTTCTCTGAATTCTTTTATGTATGATTGAGTTATCTTTGCAAGTCTCTTCGAATTATCCGTTTGGTTTGGCCAACTAGATTGGTAGTTCTTGCAATGGGAGAAGTGCTTAGCTTTGGGTTCAATCTTGCGGTGACCTTACCCAGTGACAGAAAGGGTTGCAAGGCACGTATTGTATTGTTGCCATCGAGGATAACAAGATGGGGTATTTATCATATTGCATGAATTTATTCCTCTACATCATGTCATCTTGCTTAAGGCGTTACTCTGTTTTTAACTTAATACTCTAGATGCATGCTGGATAGCGGTCGATGAGTGGAGTAATAGTAGTAGATGCAGAATCGTTTCGGTCTACTTGTCACGGACGTGATGCCTATATACATGATCATTGCCTGGATAACCTCATAACTATGCTCAATTCTGTCAATTGCTCAACAGTAATTTGTTCACCCACCGTAGAATACTTATGCTCTTGAGAGAAGCCACTAGTGAAACCTATGGCCCCCGGGTCTATTCTCATCATATCAATCTCCATCACTTTATTTACTTGCTTTTGCTTTTACTTTTTACTTTGCATCTTTATACCAAAAATACCAAAAATATTATCTCTATCAGATCTCACCCTCGTAAGTGACCGTGAAGGGATTGACAACCCCTAAGCGTTGGTTGCGAGTAGCTATCGTTTTGTGCAGGTACGAGGGACTTGCGCGTGGTCTCCTACTGGATTGATACCTTGGTTCTCAAAAACTGAGGGAAATACTTACGCTACTGTGCTGCATCATCCTCTCCTCTTCGGGGAAATCCAACGCAAGCTCGAGACGTAGCAAGAAGAATTTCTGGCGCCGTTGCCGGGGAGGCTTACGCAAAAGTCAACATACCAAGTACCCATCACAATCCCTATCTCTCGCATTACATTATTTGCCATTTGCCTCTCGTTTTCCTCTCCCCCACTTCACCTTTGCCGTTTTATTCGCCCTCTCTTTCCCAATCTCCTCCTCTTTTTCCCTTTGCCTTTTGTTTGCTCGTGTGTTAGTTTGCTTGTTCGTCGCGATGGCTCAAGATGCCACCAAATTGTGTGACTTCACCAATACCAATAATAATGATTTCCTTAGCACTCCGATTGCTCCTCTTGCCAATACCGAATCTTGTGAAATCAATACTGCTTTGTTGAATCTTGTTATGAAAGATCAATTCGCCGGCCTTCCTAGCGAAGATGCCGCTACTCATCTGAATGGCTTCGTTGATTTATGTGATATGCAAAAGAAAAAGGATGTCGATAATGATGTCGTTAAATTGAAGCTATTTCCTTTTTCGCTTAGAGATCGTGCTAAAGCGTGGTTTTCATCTTTGCCTAAAAATAGTATTGATTCTTGGAACAAGTGCAAAGATGCTTTTATCTCTAAGTATTTTCCTCCCGCTAAGATTATCTCTCTTAGGAACGATATTATGAATTTTAAGCAACTTGATCATGAACATGTTGCACAAGCTTGGGAGAGAATGAAATTAATGCTACGTAATTGTCCTACTCATGGTTTGAACTTATGGATGATTATTCAAAAAAATTATGCTGGATTGAATTTTGCTTCTAGAAATCTTTTAGATTCGGCCGCGGGAGGCACTTTTATGGAAATCACTTTAGGAGATGCTACTAAACTCCTAGATAATATTATGGTTAATTATTCTCAATGGCATACTGAAAGATCTACTAATAAAAAAGTGCATGCTATAGAAGAAATCAATGTTTTGAGTGGAAAGATGGATGAACTTATGAATTTATTTGCTAAGAGTGTTTCTTCTGATCCCAATAATATGCCTTTATCTACCTTGATTGAGAATAATAATGAATCTATGGATGTGAATTTTGTTGGTAGGAATAGTTTTGGAAACAACGCGTATAGAGGGAATTTTAATCCTAGGCCTTATCCTAGTAATCCTTCTAATAATTATGGAAATTCCTACAACAACTCTTATGGAAATTTTAATAAGATGCCCTCTGAATTTGAGAGTAGTGTTAGAGAGTTTATGAATTCACAAAAGAATTTTAATGCTTTGCTTGAAGAGAAATTACTTAAAGTTGATGATTTGGCTAGGAACGTTGATAGAATTTCTCTTGATGTTGATTCTTTAAAGCTTAGATCTATTCCTCCTAAGCATGATATCAATGAGTCTCTCAAAGCTATGAGAATTTCCATTGATGAGTGCAAAGAAAGAACCGCTAGGATGCGTGCTTCCAAAGATGCCTTTATTAAAGCGTGTTCTTCTAATTCCTATGAAAATCAAGATGAAGATCTAAAAGTTATTGATACGTCCCCTATTAAATCTTTGTTTTGCAATATGAATCTTGATGAAACTGAATATGATCTTCCTTTACCTAGAAGGCGTTCTAAGAATTCGGAGTTTTTAGATCTTAATGATGAAATTGATAAAAGTGGGATTGAAAGAAATAGAAATCTAGATGTTGCTAAACCCACTATATTGGATCTCAAGGAATTTAATTATGAAAATTGCTCTTTAATTGATTGTATTTCCTTGTTGCAATCCGTGCTAAATTCTCCTCATGCTTATAGTCAAAATAAGGCTTTACCGAACACATTGTTGATGCCTTGATGCAATCTTATGAAGAAAAGCTTGAGTTGAAAATTTCTATCCCTAGGAAACTCCATGATGAGTGGGAACCTACTATTAAAATTAAAATTAAAATTATGAGTTTCATGCTTTGTGTGATTTGGGTGCTAGTGTCTCTACTATTCCCAAAACTTTGTGTGATTTGCTAGATTTCCGTGATTTTGATGATTGCTCTCTAAACTTGCATCTTGCGGATTCCACTATTAAAAAGCCTATGGGAAGAATTAATGATGTTCTTATTGTTGCAAATAGGAATTATGTGCCCGTAGATTTTATCGTTCTTGATATAGATTGCAATCCTTCATATCCTATTATTCTTGGTAGACCTTTCCTTAGAACGATTGGTGCAATTATTGATATGAAGGAAGGAAATATTAGATTCCAATTCCCTTTAAAGAAAGGCATGGAACACTTTCCTAGAAAGAAAATAAAATTACCATATGAATCTATCATGAGAGCCACTTATGGATTGCCTACCAAAGATGGCAATACCTAGATCTATCCTTGTTTTTATGCCTAGCTAGGGGCGTTAAACGATAGCGCTTGTTGGGAGGCAACCCAATTTTATTTTGTGTTTTTTGTTTTTGGTTCTGTTTAGGAATAAATAATCCATATAGCCTCTGTTTAGATGTGGTTTTATGTTTTAATTAGTGTTTGTGCCAAGTAGAACCTATAGGATAAGCTATGATGATAGTCGATTTGCCTGCTCAAAAACAAAAACTTTGCGCTCACGAGAAAAAATTCAATAAATCACAGGAACGTGCTTTTGCGTTGATTCTTTTTGCCGCTAATCAATAAACAAATTTTCCAGGACTTACTATTTTGGTAGAATTTTTAGAGTTCCAGAAGTTTGCGTTAGTTACATATTACTACAGACTGTTCTGTTTTTGACAGATTCTGTTTTGCGTGTGTTGTTTGCTTATTTTGATGAATCTATGGTTAGTAAAATAGTTTATAAACCATAGAGAAGTTGGAATACAGTAGTTTTAACACCAATATAAATAAAGAATGAGTTCATTACAGTACCTTAAAGTAGTCTTTTGTTTTCTTTCTCTAACGGAGCTCACGAGATTTCTATTGAGTTTTGTGTTGTGAAGTTTTCAAGTTTTGGGTGAATTCTTTTGATGGATTATGGAACAAGGAGTGGCAAGAGACTAAGCTTGGGGATGCCCATGGAACCCCCAAGATAATCCAAGGACACCAAAAATTCAAAGCTTGGGGATGCCCCGGAAGGGATCCCCTCTTTCGTCCACTTCCATCGGTAATTTACTTGGAGCTGTATTTTTATTCACCAACATGATATGTGTTTTGCTTGGAGCGTCTTGTATTATTTGAGTCTTTGCTTGTTAGTTTACCACAATAATACTTGCTGTACACACCTTTTTGAGAGAGCCATACATGATTTGGAATTTGATAGAATACTCTATGTGCTTCACTTATATCTTTTGAGCTTGATAGTTTGCTCATAGTGCTTCACTTATATCTTTTTGAGCATGATTATTTTTGCTCTAGTGCTTCACTTAGATCTTTTAGAGCACGGTGTTGGATTTGTTTTAAAGAAACTTGATCTCTCATGCTTCACTTAGATTATTTTGAGATTCGTTAATAGCATGGTAATTTGCTTAATGTTAATATACTTGGTGTTCAAGATATATGAAACTTTCTTTTGAGTGCGTTGAATACTAAGATAAGTTTGATGCTTGATAATTGTTTTGAGATATGGAGGTAATAATATCAAAGTCATGCTAGTTGAGTAGTTGTGAATTTGAGAAATACTTGTGTTGAAGTTGGTAAATCCCGTAGCATGCACGTATGGTTAAAGTTGTGTAACAAATTTGAAGCATGAAGTGTACCTGGCTTGTGCATCCTTATGAGTGGCGGTCGGGGACGAGCGATGGTCTTTTCCTACCAATCTATCCCCCTAGGAGCATGCGCGTAGTACTTGATTTTTGATGACTTCTAAATTTTTGCAATAAGTATATGAGTTCTTTTGACTAATGTTGAGTCCATGGATTATACGCACTTTTACCTTTCCGCCATTGCTAGCCTCTTCGGTACCGTGCATTGCCCTTTCTCACATTGAGAGTTGGCGCAAACTTCGCCGGTGCATCCAAACTCCGTGATATGATACACTCTATCACACATAAACCTCCCTATATCTTCGTCAAAACAGCCAGCATACCTACCTATTATGGCATTTCCATAGCCATTCCGAGATATATTGGCATGCAACTTTCCACCGTTCCGTTCATCATTATTATGACATACATTACTTTTGTCATATTGCCATTGCATGATCATGTAGTTGACATCGTATTTGTGGCAAAGCCACCATGCATTATTTTTCATACATGTCACTCTTGATTCATTGCACCATCCTGGTACACCGCCGGAGGCATTCATATAGAGTCATACCTTCTTCTAGTTTCGAGTTGTAATCCTCATGTTGTAATCAATAGAAGTGTGATGATCATCATTATCAGAGCATTGCCCAAAAAAAAGAGAAAGGCCAAAAAAAAGGGAAGGCCCAAAAAAAAAGGGCAATGCTACTATCTCTTTTTCCACACTTGTGCTTCAAAGTAGCACCATGTTTTTCATATAGTGAGTCTCATAAGTTGTCTTTTTCATACTAGTGAGAATTTTTCATTATAGAACTTGGCTTGTATATTCCTACGATGGGCTTCCTCAAATGCCCTAGGTCTTCATGAGCAAGCAAGTTGGATGCACACCCACTAGTTTTCTTTTGTTGAGCATTCATAGCTCTTGTGCATCCGTTGCATGGCAATCCCTACTCCTCATGTTGACATCAATTGATGGGCATCTCCATAGCCCGTTAATTATCCTCGTCAATGTGAGACTTTCTCCTTTTTTGTCTTCTCCACACAATCCCCATCATCATATTCTATTCCACCCATAGTGCTATATCCATGGCTCACGCTCATGTATTGCGTGAAGGTTGAAAAAGTTTGAGATTATTTAAGTATGAAAAAATTGCTTGGCTTGTCATCGGGGGTATAGAAGTTGGGAACATCTTTGTGTGACGAAAATGAAGCATAGCCTAACTATATGATTTTGTAGGGATGAACTTTCTTTGGCCATGTTATTTTGAGATGACATAATTATTTTGATTAGTGTGCTTGAAGTATTATTATTTTTATGTCAATATGAACTTTTGTCTTGAATCTTTCGGATCTGAATATTCATATCACAATTAAGAAGATTTACATTGAAATTATGCCAAAGTATCACTCCGCATCAAAAATTCTCTTTTTATCATTTACCTACTCGAGGACGAGCAGGAATTAAGCTTGGGGATGCCTGATACGTCTCCAACGTATCTATAATTTTTGATTGCTCCATGCTACTTTATCTATTGTTTTGGACTATAATGGGCTTTATTTTCCACTTTTATATTATTTTTGGGACTAACCTATTAACCGGAGGCCCAGCCCAGAATTGCTGTTTTTTGCCTATTTCAGTGTTTCGAAGAAACGGAATATCAAACGGAGTCCAAACGGAAAGAAACCTTCGGTAACATGATCTTCTCACTGAACATGATCCAGGAGACTTGGACCCTACTCCAAGAAGTGCCAGAGGCGGTCACGAGGGTGGGGGGCGCGCCCTCCCCCCAGGGCGCGCCCCTTGCCTCGTGGGCCCCCTGACGCTCCACCGACGTACTCCTTCCTCCTATATATACCTACGTACCCCCAACAGATCGGAGACGGAGCCAAAAACCTAATTCCACCGCCGTAACTTCCTGTATCCACGAGATCCCATCTTGGGGCCTGTTCCGGAGCTCCGCCGGAGGGGGCATCTACCACGGAGGGCTTCTACATCATCACCATAGCCCCTCCGATGAAGTGTGAGTAGTTTACTTCAGACCTTCGGGTCCATAGTTAGTAGCTAGATGGCTTCTTCTCTCTTTTTGGATCTCAATACAATGTTCTCCCCCTCTCTCGTGGAGATCTATTCGATGTAATCTTCTTTTTGCGGTGTGTTTGTTGAGACCGATGAATTGTGGGTTTATGATCCAGCTTATCTATGGAAAATATTTGATTCTTCTCTGAATTCTTTTATGTATGATTGAGTTATCTTTGCAAGTCTCTTCGAATTATCCATTTGGTTTGGCCAACTAGATTGGTAGTTCTTGCAATGGGAGAAGTGCTTAGCTTTGGGTTCAATCTTGCGGTGACCTTACCCAGTGACAGAAAGGGTTGCAAGGCACGTATTGTATTGTTGCCATCGAGGATAACAAGATGGGGTATTTATCATATTGCATGAATTTATTCCTCTACATCATGTCATCTTGCTTAAGGCGTTACTCTGTTTTTAACTTAATACTCTAGATGCATGCTGGATAGCGGTCGATGAGTGGAGTAATAGTAGTAGATGCAGAATCGTTTCGGTCTACTTGTCACGGACGTGATGCCTATATACATGATCATTGCCTGGATAACCTCATAACTATGCTCAATTCTGTCAATTGCTCAACAGTAATTTGTTCACCCATCGTAGAATACTTATGCTCTTGAGAGAAGCCACTAGTGAAACCTATGGCCCCCGGGTCTATTCTCATCATATGAATCTCCATCACTTTATTTACTTGCTTTTTCTTTTACTTTTTACTTTGCATCTTTATACCAAAAATACCAAAAGTATTATCTCTATCAGATCTCACCCTCGTAAGTGACCGTGAAGGAATTGACAACCCCTAAGCATTGGTTGCGAGTAGCTATCGTTTTGTGCAGTTACGAGGTACTTGCGCGTGGTCTCCTACTGGATTGATACCTTGGTTCTAAATAACTGAGGGAAATACTTATGCTACTGTGCTGCATCATCCTCTCCTCTTCGGGGAAATCCAACGCAAGCTCGAGACATAGCAGTAGGTTCCAGTTACACTTTCTCTGAACAACTGTCCTTTTATCACAGTAAAGGCTGTAGACCGTCGGACGATCTGTCGAGCCTCTTCTTCATCCTCTGGGAGTTCCTTCCTAAGAATGTATGCAATGTATGGCACTGTCCAGTCGGGAGTGATGACCAAAGCCTCCATGATTAAGTCGACCACGGCTGGGACTTCGACTTCAGTCGGATGCGTGGCACTTCTGGGCTGCGGTGACTCTTCGGTGAAAGGATCTTCCTGAACCGAAGGTGAATGGATATGTTCCAGAAACATGTTTCGGGGAATAGCTTCTCTCTTTGAACCTATCTTGGCCAACTCATCTGCTGCATGATTTTTCAGTCGAGGTATATGGTGGAGCTCCAAACCTTCAAACCTCTTCTCCAGCTTTCTCACTGCATTGCAATAATCTGTCATGGCTGGGCTCCTGACATCCCATTCCTTCATCACTTGGTTAACCACCAAATCTGAGTCGCCGTAGACCATAAGGCGATGGACGCTGAGTGAAATGGCCATACGCAACCCATATAGAAGTGCTTCATATTTGGCTTCGTTATTGGAGGAATCAAAATGAATCTGGAGAACATAACTAAACCTGTCTCCGTGGGGGGATACCAAAACTACTCCAGCGCCTGAACCATTCAGCATTTTGGAGCCATCAAAGAACATAGTCCAATGCTCCGAGTGAACTTGAGTCGGCAATTGCTGCTCAATCCACTCGGTAAGGAAATCTGCAATTGCTTGGGACTTGATAGCCTTCTTTGCCTCAAACTTGATATCTAATGGAAGGAGTTCAATCACCCATTTTTCCACTCGACCAGTTGCATCTCTGTTATTCAGAATTTCAGATAGTGGCGCATCGCTGACGACTGTAATGGAGTGGTCAGAGAAATAATGCGCCACCTTCTTCATGGTCATGTATATTCCATAGACAAGCTTCTGATAATGTGGGTATCGTTGCTTGGATGGAGTCAAAACTTCAGAGAGATAATAGACTGGGCGTTGAACTTTGTAGGCTTTTCCTTCTTCTTCCCGCTCGACCGTGAGTACTATGCTGACAACTTGTCCAGTGGCTGCAATGTAAAGCAGTAAAGGCTCTTTGTTGATTGGCGCATCGAGCACCGGCTGGGTGGACAGCAGGGTTTTGAGCTCTACAAACGCTGCTTCATCTTCATCAGTCCAGTCGAACTTATCAGACTTCTTCATCAATCGGTAAAGAGGCAAGGCCTTTTCACCGAGACGAGAAATGAATCGACTCAGGGCGGCCAGACAACCAGTCAGCTTCTGAACATCATGCACTCGCACGGGGCATTTCATTCGGAGGATGGTATCAACTTTTTCTGGATTGGCGTCGATCCCTTGTTCGGAAACGAGAAAACCGAGTAACTTCCCTCCTGGAACCCCGAACATGCATTTTGACGGATTCAGCTTGATATCGTACCTTCTCAGGTTGGCAAAGGTTTCTGCAAGGTCAGTCAATAGGTCAGAACCTTTGCGAGACTTGACCACAATGTCATCCATGTACGCTTCCACATTCCGACTGATTTGAGTGAGTAGGCACTTCTGAATCATTCTCATGAATGTGGCTCCGGCATTTTTCAACCCAAAAGGCATGGTGACATAGCAAAAGCACCCGAATGGGGTGATGAAGGCTGTTTTTATTTCATCGGGACCATACAGTCGGATCTGATGGTATCCGGAATACGCATCTAAGAAAGACAATCGCTCACACCACGCAGTCGAGTCAACAATCTGATCGATGCGAGGGAGAGCAAAGTGATCTTTCGGGCAGGCCCTATTGATATGCTTGAAATCAATGCACATACGAAGTGAATTATCCTTCTTAGGAACCATGACTACATTGGCTAACCACTCGGAGTGATAGATTTCACGGATGAACTCTGCTGCCAACAGTCGAGCCACTTCTTCGCCAATTGCTTTCCTCTACTGCACGGCGGACCGCCGAAGGTGCTCTTTGACGGGTTTTATTTTGGGGTCGACACGCAAACGGTGCTCGGCCAGTCCCTTGGGCACACCTGGCATGTCAGAAGGTTTCCATGCAAAGATGTCCCAGTTCTCACAGTGGAACTGAACAAGCACTTCTTCCTATTTGCTGTCGAGCGTCGTTGATATATGAGTCAGTGCAACATTGGGATCCGTCGGGTGAATATGAACTGGCTTCGTCTCACTAGTCGACTGGAATGCAAAATCTGTGGCGGGCTTCTTGGCTCTAAGCAAATCACTCGGATCTGCATTCTTATGATATTCTTGGAATTCAACCGCTGCCATCTGTTCATCGGCGATCTTGGAACCTTTCTGGAAACATTCCTCAGCCTTCTGCTGATTGCCTGTAACTATGATCACACCTTTGGGGCCAGGCATCTTCAGTTTGAGATACACATAACATGGTCGAGCCATAAAGCGTGCATAGGCTGGCCTACCCAAAATGGCGTGATAGGCACTCTGGAAATCCACGACTTCAAATGTCAACTTCTCCTTACGGTAATGCTTCGAATCACCAAAAACCACGTCGAGGGCGATCTGGCCGAGTAATTCGGCTTTCTTTCCAGGAAGAACACCATGAAAACTCATATTGCTCTCGCTAAGCTTGGACATCAGAATGCCCATCCCTTTCAAGGTCTCAGCGTAGAGGATGTTCAGACCACTGCCACCGTCCATCAATACTTAAGTCAGTCGAGTGCCTCCAACCACGGGGTCGACCACCAGAGCTTGCCTCCCAGGGGTGGCCATGCGAGCAGGGTGGTAATACTGGTCGAACGTAATGGCTGTCTGAGACCATCTCAGGTAGGTGGTCGTCGTCGCGGGAGCGACCATGTTCACCTCCCTATTGATGACCTTCAATCGACTCTTGCTTTCAACGTCAGCAAATATCATCAGAGTGGAATTGACTTTGGGATAACCATCGTATTCCTCTTCATCTTCACCTTGGTCCGACTCCTTCTCCTTATCATTGGGTTGTTTCTCTCGGAACTGCTAGATTAGGAGTCGACACTGCCGGGTGGTATGCTTCGGGTAAATCAGATTACCTCCCTCATCTTTCTTCATGCGGATGTGGCACGGCAAATCCAGCACATCATTCCCTTCTTTATCCTTCACCTTCTTAGGGGGCCAGGGCCCCTTAGGTTTTCCCTTAATCTTTCCTTGATTCACTGCCGCAATCTCTCCAGGTGCCGCTGGCTCGGCCTTACGCTTCTGTTTCCGACTGGAGTTACCTCCACCGGCCTCTTGGCCGACTGGTTTGCTCTTCCCTCTACGGAGTCGATCCTCTTCTTCCCCGTTAGCGTACCGGGTGGCTATCTCCATCATTCGAGCCAGAGTCATATCCCCAGTTCGACCAAATTTCAAGACCAACTCCCTGCATTTGACGCCTTCCTTGAAGGCACACATAGCTTGATGCTCTGAAACATTCTCGACGGTGTGATGCAAAGTGGACCATCTCTGGATGAACTCCCTCAAAGTCTCATTCAGCTTCTGCACACAGTGCTACAACTCGGGCACTCCTCCTGGTCGTTTGCACGTGCCCTCGAAAGTTCTCACGAACACCCGGGATAGCTCTTCCCAACTGTGAATACTGCCTGGAGTCAACTAAGTCAGCCATGCTCGGGTCGACCCTTCCAGCATAAGAGGGAGATGCTTCATCGCTATCTCGTCGTTACCGCCCCCAATCTGCACAGCTACTCGGTAATCTTCAAGCCAAGTTTCAGGCTTGGATTCATCGGTGACCTTACTGACCCCGGATGCCAGCCTGAAGTTGGGAGGTATCACTGCTGCCCTGATGGCTCTGCTAAAATACTCGAGACTAGAAACATGCACTCGGGTGCCACTTGGACGATCTCTGCTAGGTTCTTCTCTGTGCGCTCTGTTCCGGTCGACCAGGCCTTGAACAAGGATAGACCTCGCGTCGAAGCCCGGTTCCCTTGGGTCGACTGAATTATTGCGCTCATCACTGTGACGATGCCTATCATCATTCCGTCGAGGCACGTATGACGCACTCCTCGGAGGAGGCGTGGGTCCCCGACGACGATTGTCATGGTTGAGTGGATGATCATACTGGCCACAGCCTTCACGCCGCGGAGGCAATCTTGGGCTGTGAGCCGACTGAATTGTGTCCGCTGCAACGGATTTGCTGTGAATCATATTCCGTGACTGAGATACCGCTGTATTCTGCTCTCCTGCTGCCCTGAGCAGGGCCCAGATCTGCATCAGCCCTCTGCCCACTTCTGACTGGGAAGGCTGGATCGACTCTGCTATTCGGGCCGCAGCTGTGAGGTTCTGAATTGGAGTGCGGTATACCTTAGGTGGAGGCAGGAAAAGCTGTCGTCGACTGGATTCAGGGACCCGCTCCTGGGCGCGCTTGTCAAGAGCGCGCTAAAGGTTATCCAGTCGAGTGCGCTCATCCAAGTTGGCTAGGCGCACCTCCTCCAAGGCCCGAGCCTCGGGGGTTTCTCCAACGATGGGCGTATGGAGTGCATCCATGTTGCGATGATGAAGTTCTTCCCTCTGCTGCGAAGAGAGGGGCTCGGGTCGGTATTCCTCATGGATGTGAGACGGATTGTCGCCTCCGTCTCCGTCGCCCTCGCAGCGGAACCCGGGCGGGCTGTGAGGACCATTGACCATCAGGACTTCGGCCGCAGGATCGCTGCGATCGCACTCGGATGCAGTCCCCACGAAGCCAGTCGACAGATCGAACAGGCCGTGGAGGGTTTCGTCGGGCTCGATTGCCGCGACTTGATGGGTGGTCGAGAGACGAGCCACCACGTGTTTCACCCAGCGCTGAAGCCGTGATCGACTGGACCGGTTGCGATGGCGAACAGGAGGGAGAGAAAACACCGTCGGAGTCGACTGATACTAAGTCGACGGCCGCCGGAGAAGGACGCCGCGAATGCACGCGTGAAAGTGCGTCGCCCCTCGAACGGGGAGCGCCTCAACATCGAGCGGAGCTTCCTGAAGCCACGCCGAGTCGTCGGCGACAAAAACGAGCGCGCCGAGACGGATCTCGCGGCCCTCAACTATCTCGCCACCGGAAACCATGATGATGATCGAAAAAACTTGCAACTTCACCAATAAGTCGCTAAGACACCTGCCCCATGGTGGGTGCCAACTGTCGTGGTTCTAAGTCTGACAATAGAAAGGGGGGTAGGAATGGAGAGGCAAGATCTTAGCTATGGCGAAGATGTACACACGAGGTTTACGAGTTCAGGCCCTTCTCGGAGGAAGTAACAGCCCTACGTCTCGTTGCCTGGAGGCGGTCGATTGGATTATGTGTGTTGTGTTACAGAGGGTGCGAACCCTTGTGCCAGAGGAGGGGGGTGGCTTATATAGAGTGCGCCAGGACCCCATCCTGCCTCCATTACAAGGGAACCAATGTACATAAAGTAAGGGGCATTACTGGTAACGCCAACATTTAGTACTCTTAATGCTCATGAAGACTAAGGAGTGAATATCCAGCCATTGTTCGTCCTACCGACTCCTGGTATTCGACGTAGTCGAGTGGTTCCCATATGGTCGAGTGAAGGTAGAGAATTCTGGTCGAGTGATTGCATCGTCGAGTGGATTCTTGGTCTTTTCATCTTCTGGGGTAGTGACCTTGGGTAGGCTGTGTAGGTTAGGCCTATGACCCTACCCCAGGTCTGTATCCTCATCACATACTACTATCCAATAGTACCACAATTTCACTTATCTTAGGGGGCATGTTCAACTAGAAACAGGATAAGTGACAAATGATTTATGTCGCTCTTAACATAATAATAACCCTGGAACTATCCTAGGATTATTGTAACACCAATATGTAGTCGTAGGATATATATAGGATGTGTTTGGTTTGAGCTCGGGCTTGTCCAACAAACAAATTTGGCCAAGGTTCTGTTTGCCCATGAATTGGCTAGTGTTGGGAAGAAAAATGTACTAGAGTAGGCAAAGGGGAATTGGCATGCCCAAAAGTTGGCAACCGTCCAAACAAGGTCGAAAATTTTAGTCATGGCCAGAAATTGAATTGTGACAGCAGATGTGCAACACTGCAAGCAAACAAGTTCCTAAGGCACTAGCAGTAGGTCGCATCCCAAGTTTGGTCTCTATCATATTGAGCCAACTTGCTGTATCTAAATGCAAGAAGCAGATCCAACGGCCTGGGAACCAAATCCAACTGTTGAGAGCGATGATACTAGATTGGCAGGAATGAGATAACGAAAGCAAAGACTTCAAAGCTTTTGGATAATTAAGAACAGGCGGTGAACTGTAGGCGCCCTAGAACAATAGTGATTAAAAAAGCACTAGCACCCCCATCTTCTGCACTCTCCGCAGACTGCTAGCCAGATTGGCACATTGAGAGCCGTCGTGATACCAATTCCACTCCACACCCCTAATACCAAGAGCTGAGTATTCCATACAGAGAACTGTGACCAGTGGCTAGGGTTTTGAAGGGGTGGCGAGGTGGGAGGGAGAGAGGTAGGGGAACTCATGATGTGCTCCTTCTGGTCGGTGGTTCCCTCGTACTCGGGGCACATGTCACCGATGCGAAGCAGCAGCGTCCTCCAGCCAGCGCTCATGGCGGCGGTGGCGGTGGCGGTGGCGGACAACAAAGACGAGAGAGAGGTGCCCGGTGCGGGCAGGAGGCGACTCGGGTCGAGGGTTTTGGTTTCGGTCAGTGCGCGGGGGTTTGACTCTATGGGAGACTGGTTAGCGTGGTTTTGTGGCGTGTTTGGTTGCCTACATATGGCCCAGCCTGGCCCGGGAAAGATTGAGCCTGTTTGGTAGCCTGTGTTCACTGTGCGGTCCGTATCGCACGGAACTTAAAGCACGTCCAAATCAGGCCCCCGCGAGCCTGGCTCGGGCGAGGCAGGGAAGGGCGACACGTTTCTCCCCTCGTGCGAGCAGGGAGATGGTGCGAGCTCGGCCACGTGGCCGAAAAATCGGCGGGAGGATTTCGGCTCACCTCCCTCCGAGTCCACCCCTATTTAGCCCCCTTCCTCACCGCCCAACTCCCGCCATCATTCTCCCTTTGTTCAAGCTTTCCCGCTGACGCGCATCGGCACTGACGAGCAGGTAAGCAGCGCATCTTCATCGACCGGCGGTCCACAGCGTCGGTGCTCCTTCATTGTCCAGCGTTGATCTTCCACGACCGCCCCCCTCGTCCTTGAGCTGCAGCCATGGCCTCCGTGAGTTCAATCCCCCTTTCTCTCTATTCCTTCTACCTAGGTCTGAGCTGCAACTAGGGTTTGATCTAGATGCATGGTTGATTAGTGGTCTAATCTGTGAGCTGGTATGGTTGATTGCTATGCTACGATTGCAATTTATTGTAGGGCTAGATGTTCAAGCATGTGGTAGACTAGATTAGTAGTAGAGTTTGAAGTTGAACCTTGTGCTTGTGTTGATTCATGCTTACATCTATGATTTGTACCTATTGGTGGTCCATTTGTAGCATGTTGTTTGTTGTAGATGTGTGTTCGTGCTCATGGGCTGTCCGGTATGCTTAGTATGATAGTGATGAACCATATGTGCTTAGTATGATAGTCATGAACCATGTACATGTATGTTGCTGCTTTCCTGGATTGTCCGATATGTTGTGTGTTGTGCTTACCGTCAATGCGTGCTATGATTGTAGGACATGACCATGCAGACGCAAGATCTTAGTCAGCCCCTTGTCCTGTCCGACAGCTAGTTTGCTCCATCGTTTGTCGAGGACTCGTAGCCTATGTCCGAGATGGCACCTGATTCAGAGGTGTTCGCGCTTGATTCCCTCTATGTGCCAGTAGTGCTCGTTAAGGCAACTCCCGCTGCTGCCGCTGCACTCAAGGTGGAAGCAGTAAAGGCAAAGAAGGATTGTAGGTCGAACAACATGAAGTGGCAGCCGTTCATGTCCATGTTCATGTTGAACAAGATGTGTAGCTCATCTCAAGTGGAGTTAGGACTAACAAGGGCTTCAAGGAGGTGCACTTGAACACCGTTGCGAAGCAGCTGTTCGAGTTCTGTGGGCAGGAGGTGTCTGCCACCCAGGTGTACAACCACCTGAGGAAATGGAGAGGTCGATGGATCCAAGTGTCCAAGCTAAGAGACCTTAGCGGCGCCTCATGGGATGAGAACACTTGCTCCATAATTCTGGAGGCAGAGCACTACGTCGGCCATGTCGCGGTTAGCTCACAACCCTTTTCCTTTTCATACTGTCCACCATTACCTACTCCTAATTTCAACTAACAACACTTGTGCTTCATTCTTAGGACCACCCAAGGGACACTGAGTTCCTCAACACACTCATACAGAACTACAGCCAGATGCAGCACATCTTCTCCTTTTGGCTGGCAACTGGGAAGCATGCCATGGGCTCGGGGGAGCCTCTTGGTTCTCCCATGCATACTTCCCTGGGACCCCGGACGTTGAGGTCCTTGATGGCCCTGACAAGCCAGCTGCGAAGCCCTTCGACAAGCTATTTGACCCCATCCATGATAGAAAGAGGAAGAGAGGAGGCTTGATGGAGGAGGAGATCAATGTCTTTTGCAGCATGACTGAGGCGGTGAAGGAGGTGGCAATAGCCATAAGGGAGTGCAAGCACCTCGATGTCCACCCTGACCTGTATGGCGCTATCATGACCCAGGGTGGCTTCAACGATGAGGCTCTCATGGCAGCTCTCAGCCACCTGCTCGATAACAAGGCCCAGGGTGTTGGGTTCGTTGCCACGGCAGACGCTCACAGGGTGCTGTGGCTCAGGAGCTGGCTGAGCAAGCACTACTATTAGAGTAGTGCTGCCTGTGAGCATGCATGATCCTCGACGGCGATGGCGGTGGCGACGACGATGATGATAACGATGACGACGTACATTTTGGTGAGGTGGTATATACGAACCCCTCACGCTGATGGTGAACTTGCGGTGGTAGGACGACACCCTTTTTTGGATGTGGTGGTAGGTTAACACCAAGGTAGTGCTAGGTTGAACATGCTATGCCGTATGATCATGCATGCTTTACTTCTCTTCTGCTCCATTATTGTTTGTGTTCTACTTTGCTTGCTACTTGTGTGTTCCATTGATTTGCTGCTTCAACTCTTGCTCTTGTGCATTGCTAGGGCAAGTGGTATGCCGATTTCATCGGTAAGTGATAATTCCCAAGTGCAGGGAATCATCGTAGCAATTCCCAAAGGTGGAAGTGATAAGTATGGAGTGTCGAACCCACAAGGAGCTAAAGGTAAGATCAATATTCTCTCAAGCATATCTGCCACTGATACGACTCTACGCACACCGAACGTTTGCTTCCAACTAGCAACGAGAAATAAAACTATGTTGTGGGTATGTAGAGGATAACTTTGTATGATATCGGATAGCTAAAACATAAAAGTAGGTGATGTTATAATAAAGTTAGAATATATTACTAAATATTATAAATAGCGAGTGTGGAATAATGGTGAATCGGTGTGCGGAATTGTCCTAGGCAATTGTTAACAAGACCGATAATCACTATTGCAGTTTCATATGAGGGAGAGGCATAAGCTAACATACTTTCTCTTCTTGGATCATATGCATTTATGATTGGAACTCTAGCAAGCGTCCGCAACTACTAAAGATCATTAAGGTAAAACCCAACCATAGGATTAAAGCATCAAGTCCTCTTTATTCCCATACGCTACAACCTACTTGCTCGGGTTTGTGTTTCAGCCACTCACGCAACCCACTATAAGCGACTCATGAACATATTGCAACACCCTACAGCGGGAATCCCTCACGCTTGCGTGACACAGAGGACACCATAGGACAACATCAAAGTAAAACATACAACTCATACCAATCTAGATCATCAATCAACCTAAAGTCAAAAGGTATCTACTCAAAACATCATAGGATGGTAACACATCATTGGATCATAATATGTGGCATAAAGCACCATGTTCAAGTAGGGATTACAGCGGGGTGCGGGAGAGTGGACCGCGTAAAAGAGATGAGGATGGTGATTATGATTGTGATGTTGATGAAGACGATCACCGCGGTGATGATTCCCCTCCCGATGGCACTCCGGTGCCACCAAGAGAGAGGAGGAGAGGTTCTCCCCCTTGTGCTTCCTCCTCCATGGCTTTCCCCCTCTGGTCCTTGGCCTTCATGGTTATGATGGCCCCTCCGAGATCCTCCTCCATGGCCTCCGGTGATGATGGCCCCCTCCGGCAGGGTGCCGGAGAGGGCCTAGATTGATTTCTCGTGGCTATAGAGGCTTGCGGCGGCGGAACTTCTGATCTAGGTTAATTCTCGAAGGTTTATGTATTTATAGGAATATTTGGCATTGGTTTCACATCAGGGGGTCTCCGGGCTGTCCACGAGAGAGGGGGGTGCCCTAGGGGGGGCGCCCCCCACTCTCGTGGGCAGCCCGGGACTCTTCTGGCCCAACTCCGATGCTCCGTGGTCTTCTTTTGGTCCATAAAAAATCCTCAAAAATTGGCACGTCAATTGGACTCCGTTTGGTATCCCTTTTCTGTAAAACACAAAAACAAGAAGAAAACAGAAACTGGCACTGGGCTCTAGGTTAATAGGTTAGTCCCAAAAATCATATAAAATGACATATAAATGCATATGAAACATCATAGATGGATAATATAATAGCATGAATACTTCATAAATTATAGATACATTGGAGACATATCAGCATCCCCAAGCTTAATTCATGCTCGTCCTCGAGTAGGTAACTGATAAAAGAAATAATTTATGAAGTGTGAATGCTAGCAGGAGCACAAGTTTGATCAATGATAATTTCAATCACCTTTTCTAGCATCAATATGTGTCATAACAGTAGCTTATCTCATAAATCTTTTCGTGATCAAGTAACAATCTATTCACAATGTCAAGTATGGTTTAGAAACTTCATTGAGAACTAACAAACTATAATCTCAGTCATAGAAGCAATTGCAATTTATCATAACATCAAAAAGGGTCAAGAATAGAGGTTTTCAGCAAGTCCACATACTCAACTATCATATAGTCTTCTACAATTGCTAACACTCACGCAATACTTGTGGTTATGGAGTTTTCAGCTGGACACTGAGAAAGATAGGGGCTTATTGTGTTGCCTCCCAACGTATTCACCTTTAGGTGATGTCAACAATAATAGCCCATGCTAACTTACATCCAATTGGATATATATATATCATGATCTTTCAAACACGAGGAGCTTGCCAAAGGATAAAATGAAAAAGGGAAAGGTGAGGATCACCTTGACTCAAGCATAAAGTAAAAACATAAAGTAAAAGGTAGGCCCTTCGTAGAGGGAAGCAGGGGTTGTCATGTGCGTTTAGGGTTGGATGCATAAAATCTTAATGCAAAAGAACATCACTTTATATTGCCCCTTGTATGTGGACCTTTATTATGCAGTCCGTCGCTTTTATTGCTTCCACAACAAGATGGTACAAAGCTTATTTTCTCTGCACTAATAAGTCATACATATTTAGATAGCAATTTTTATTGCCTACAACATAACAACTTACTTGAAGGATCTTACTCAATCCATAGGTAGGTATGGTGGACTCTCATGGAAAAACTGGGTTTAAGGATATTTGGAAGCACAAGTAGTATCTCTACTTGGTGCAAGGAATTTGGCTAGCATGAGGGGGATAGTCAAGCTCAACATATTTCGAAGGTCAATGACAATATACTTTAACTGAGATGTGAGAAAACACAAATCATTACGTTGTCTTCCTTGTCCAACGTCAACTCTTTTAGCATGTTATACTTAATGAGTGCTCCCAATCATAAAAGATGTCCAAGATAATATATTTGTATGTGAACCTCTCTTTCCTTATTACTTCCTATTAATTGCAACGATGACAAAAACTACGTTTGCCAACTCTCAACAACTTTTATGCCTCATACTCTTTATATGTGAAGTCATTACTATCCATGTTATAAGCATATGAAAACATATAGAAATTCAGATTCATGACATTCAATTCATTCCCCCATTTACTCATAGGATAAACATGAAGCACATGAGTAAATGACAAACCACTCCAAAATATATGAGTGAAAGACACGGAGTAGTCAAATAATTAACTAGCCATGGGAGGGTTCCTTTTTCATTCAATATTCAGATCCAATGATTTTATTCAAACAGAAAGTAAAATTGAAAACACACTCCAAGCAAAACACATATCATGTGACGAATAAAAATATAGCTCCGAGTAAGATGTACCGATAGTTTTGAAGACGAAAGAGGGGATGCCTTCCGGGGCATCCCCAAGCTTAGGCGCTTGAGTCTTCCTTGGATATTACCTTGGGGTGCCTTGGGCATCCCCAAGCTTAGGGTCTTTCCACTCCTTATTCTCCTCATATCGATATCTCACCCAAAACGTGAAAACTTCAATCACACAAAACTTAATGGAATTTTGTGAGATAGGTTAGTATGATAAAGAGTAAACCATGCACTTTGGTACTGTAAAAGACAAGGTTCATAATTGTTTTCACATAATGCCTACTGCACCATATCATTTCGACAATGTATATTGAGAAATATATGCCATAGAAACTAGAAAACAAGCAAACTATGCAGTGAAAACAGAATCTGTCAGAAACAGAACAGTCTGTAATGATCTGAACAATAACCATACTTATGCTACTCAAAAAATTATGAAATAAATTGGTGGACGTGAGGAATTTTTCTATTAATCTTCTTCAAAAATAATCAACTCAAAATCACTCTTCTGTAAAAAATTACATCTATTCTCGTGAGTGCAAAGTTTCTGTTTTTTACAGCAAGATCACATTAACTTTCACCCAAGTCTTCCCAAAGGTCTTACTTGGCACTTTATTGAAACAAAAGCTATAAAACATGATTACTACAGTAGATTATCATGTATACACACAAAAACAGTAAGGATAAATATTGGGTTGTCTCCCAACAAGCGCTTTTCTTTAATGCCTTTTAGCTAGGCATGATGATTTCAATGATGCTCGCATAAAAGAAAAGAGTTGAAACACAAAGAGAGCATCATGAAGAATATGACTAGCACATTAGAATCTAACTCAATTCCTATGCCTAGGGATTTTTTGAGCACACAACTTATGGGAACAAGAATCAACTAGCATAGGAAACCAAAACAAGTTTAACTTCAAAACTTAAAGCACATAGAGAGGAAACTTGATATCATTGCAACTCCTATAAGCATGTATTCCTCCCTCATAATAGTTTTCAGTATCATCATGGATAACAACTTTTTTGTCATACTCAAATGGAACCTCTTCCGAAATAGTGGAATACTAACTAAAGTTGACACTCTTCCAAATCCACTTTCATAAATATCGTACAAAGATTCAACACCGTCCAAGATAGTGGGATCACTAATTCCTAAAGTTGACACTCTTCCGAACCCACTTTAAATTATAGTATTATTCATACTCCAAAAGATATAAGTGAAGTTCCTGGAGCATTCTATAATTAATATAGACTAGCCAATATCCAAGCTCAAAATATATATGTGAGGGGCACGAAGCATTTTATAAAACCATACTCAAACGATTTAAGTGAAGCACAAAGAGAAATTCTATAAGATCATACTTAAAATATATAAGTGAAGCTCATAAAGTATAAATCAATTAAGAGCTATCTCATAATATCATGATTCTTAAATAAAAATAAAAACACAAAGGACACGAATCATGTGAACAAAGCAAAAACCAGGTATACCGATATTTGTTGAAGAAGAAAGATGGGATGCCAACCGGGGCATCCTCAAGCTTAGATGCTTGAGTATCCTTTAAAATATTTACTTGGGGTGCCTTGGGCATCCCCAAGCTTTAACTCTTGTCTCTCTTTATTCTTCTCACATCGGTAAGTCCTCGTTCTTCAAACACTTCATTCACAAAAACTTAAACAAAAACTTGTGAGATCCGTTAGTGTAATAAAGCAAACTACCACTTTAAGGTACTGTAATTAACTCATTCTTTATTTGTATTGGTGTTAAATCTACTGTATTCCAACTTATCTATGGTTCATACCCTTACATACTAGCCATAGATTCATCAAAATAAGCAAACAACACAATGAAAACAGAATCTGTCAAGAACAGGACAGTCTGTAGTAATCTGGAAGTTCAATAAACTTATGTAACTCCAAAAATTATGAAATAAAATTGAAAATTTGAAAAATTTGTACAGAAGTAATGTGCAAAAAGTTTCATACCCATTTGTCTTTCCAGTAAAAAATGTAAATTCATGCACTCCAGCCAAAGTTTCTGTTTTTGTTCTGCACATAGTAAGCAAGCAATCTTATCATACTAAAACCAAAGCTTGGCACATTATTGTTATATTACAAAGGATATATACAAGGGTATAATTATTTACAGAGAAACTTCCATGAAACATTCTATATTGTTTCCGTGAGAATGAACACAAGTGCTCAAGGTCGACCCTCACTTCTTCAATGCATAACTTTCCAATCACTTCTCTTTTTGAAAAACTTTTTTTGGCATGAGAGGCAAGTAATTCCTTTTTTGGTATTTCCATTCTTTAAAAAAATTATGTTTCACCCACAACTAAACAGAAACAAAAAGGAAAAATAAAATCTACTTAGAGAAGAAAGCAAACAAGCACACACGAGAATATCAACCCCATGGTATTGCTCCCCGGCAACGGCGCCAGAAAAGAGCTTGATAATCCCCAAGTGCAGGGAATCATCGTAGCAATTCCCAAAGGTGGAAGTGATAAGTATGGAGTGTCTAGCCCACAAGGAGCTAAAGGTAAGATCAATATTCTCTCAAGCCCTATCTGCCACTGATACGACTCTACGCACACCGAACGTTTGCTTCCAACTAGCAACAAGAAATAAAACTATGTCGTGGGTATGTAGAGGATAACTTTGTATGATACCGGAGAGCTAAAACATAAAAGTAGGTGCTGTTATAATAAAGTTAGAATATATTACTAAATATTATAAATAGAGAGTGTGGAATAATGGTGAATCGGTGTGCGGAATTGTCCTAGGCAATTGTTAACAAGACCGATAATCACTATTGCAGTTTCATATGAGGGAGAGGCATAAGCTAACATACTTTCTCTTCTTGGATCATATGCATTTATGATTGGAACTCTAGCAAGCATCCGCAACTACTAAAGATCATTAAGGTAAAACCCAACCATAGCATTAAAGCATCAAGTCCTCTTTATTCCCATACGCAACAACCTACTTACTCGGGTTTGTGTTTCAGTCACTCACGCAACCCACTTAAGCGAATAACGAACGTATTGCAACACCCTACAGCGGGAATCCCTCACGCTTGCGCGACACGGAGGGCACAATTGGACAGCACCAATAAAACATACAACTCATACCAATCTAGATCATCAATCAACCCAAAGACAAAAGATATCTACTCAAAACATCATAGGATGGCAACACATCATTGGATCATAATATGTGGCATAAAGCACCATGTTCAAGTAGGGATTACAGCGGGTTACGGGAGAGTGGACCGCGTAAAAGAGATGAGGATGGTGATGATGATGGTGATGTTGATGAAGACGATCACCGCGGCGATGATTCCCCTCCCGATGGCACTCCGGTGCCAACAAGAGAGAGGAGGAGAGGTTCTCCCCCTTGTGCTTCCTCCTCCATGGTTTCCCCCCTCTGGTCCTTGGGCTTCATGGTGATGATTGCCCCTCCGAGATCCTCCTCCATGGTCTCCAGTGATGATGGCCCCCTCCGGCAGGGTGCCGGAGAGGGCCTAGATTGATTTCTCGTGGCTACGGAGGCTTGCGGCAGCGGAACTTCTGATCTAGGTTAATTCCCGAAGGTCTCTATATTTATAGGAATATTTGGCATTGGTTTCACGTCA